>NC_092754.1:76083191-76383191 GCF_047496795.1 Chiloscyllium punctatum | reverse complement strand
TGTAACAAACCCTGGGAAGAGCAGACTGACCCCACTCTGTCACTGTAACACACCCAGGGAAGAGCTGACTGACCCCACTCTGTCAATGTAACAAACACAGGGAAGAGCACACTGACCCCACTCTGTCAATGTAACAGACGCAGGGAAGAGCAGACTGACCGCACTCAGTCAACGTAACCCACCCAGGGAAGAGCAGACTGACCCCAGTCTGTCAATCTAACGCACCCTGGGAAGAGCAGACCGACCCCACTCTGTCACTGTAACACACCCAGGGACGAGCAGACTGACCCCACTCTGTCAATGTAACACGCCCAGGGTAGAGCAGACTGACCTCACTCTGTCAATGTAACACACCCAGGGAAGAGCAGACTGACCCCACTCTGTCAATGTAAAACACCGAGGGAAGAGCAGACTGACCCCACTCTGTCAATGTCACGCACCCAGGGAAGAACAGACTGACCCCACTCTGTCAATGTAACACACCCAGGGAAGAGCAGACTGACCCCACTCTGTCAATGTCACGCACCCAGGGAAGAGCACACTGACCGCTCTCTGTCAATTTAACACACCCAGGGAAGAGCAGACTGACCCCACTCTGTCAATGTAACAAACCCTGGGAAGAGCAGACTGACCCCACTCTGTCACTGTAACACACCCAGGGAAGAGCTGACTGACCCCAATCTGCCAATGTAACAAACACAGGGAAGAGCACACTGACCCCACTCTGTCAATGTAACAGACGCAGGGAACAGCAGACTGACCGCACTCAGTCAACGTAACCCACCCAGGGAAGGGCAGACTGACCCCAGTCTGTCAATCTAACGCACCCAGGGAAGAGCAGACCGACCTCACTCTGTCACTGTAACACACCCAGGGACGAGCAGACTGACCCCACTCTGTCAATGTAACACGCCCAGGGAAGGGTAGACTGACCCCACTCTGTCAATGAAACACACCCAAGGAAGAGCAGACTGACCCCACTCTGTCAATGTAACACACCCTGGGAGGAGCAGACTGACCCCACTCTGTCAATGTAACACACCCTGGGAAGAGCAGACTGACCGCACTCTGTCAATGTAACACACCCAGGGAAGAGCAGACTGACCCCACTCTGTCAATGTAACACACCCAGGGAAGAGCAGACGGACCTCACTCTGTCAATGTAACACACCCTGGGAAGAGCAGACTGACCGCACTCTGTCAATGTAACACACCCAGGGAAGAGCAGACTGACCCCACTCTGTCAATGTAAGACACCCAGTGAAGAGTAGACTGACCCCACTCTGTCAATGTAACACACACAGGGAAGAGCAGACTGACCTCACTCTGTCAATGTAACACACCCAGGGAAGAGCAGACTGACCCCACTCTGTCAATGTAACACACCCAGGGAAAAGCAGACTGACCCCACTCTGTCAATGTAAAACACCCAGGGAAGAGCAGACTGACCCCTTTCTGTCAACGTTTCACGCCCAGGGAAGATCAGACTGACCCAACTCTGGCAATGTAACACATTCTGGGAAGAGAAGACTGACCCAAATCTGTCATTGTAACACACCCAGGGAAGAGCAGACTGAGCCCCCTCTGTCAATGTAACGCACCCAGGAACGGAAGATTGACCTGGCTAGGTCAATGTAACATACCCAGGGAAGAGCAGACTGACCCCAATCTGTCAATGTAACACACCCAGGGAAGAGCAGAATGACCCCACTCTGTCAATGTCACGCACCCAGGGAAGAGCAGACTGACCGCAATCTGTCAATGTCACGCACCCAGGGAAGAGCAGACTGACCCCACTGTGTCAATGTAACACACCCAGGGAAGAGCAGACTGACCCCACACTTTCAATGTAACACATCCAGGGAAGAGCAGACTGACCCCTCTCTGTCAATGTAACACACCCAGGGAAGAGCAGACTGACCCCACTCTGTCAATGTAACACACCCAGGGAAGAGCAGACTGACCCCACTCTGTCAATGTAACACACCCTGGGAAGAGCAGACTGACCCCACTCTGTCACTGTAACACACCCAGGGAAGAGCAGACTGACCCCACTCTGTCAATGTAACAAACACAGGGAAGAGCACACTGACTCAACTCTGTCAATGTAACAGACGCACGGAAGAGCAGACTGACCGCACTCAGTCACCGTAACCCACCCAGGGAAGAGCAGACTGACCCCAGTCTGTCAATCTAAGGCACCCTGGGAAGAGCAGACCGACCCCACTCTGTCACTGTAACACACCCAGGGACGAGCAGACTGACCCCACTCTGTCAATGTAACACTCCCAGGGAAGGGTAGACTGACCCCACTCAGACAATGAAACACACCCAAGGAAGTGCAGACTGACCCCACTCTGTCAATGTAACACACCCTGGGAGGAGCAGACTGACCCCACTCAGTCAATGTAAGACACCCAGGGAAGAGCAGACGGACCTCACTCTGTCAATGTAACACACCCTGGGAAGAGCAGACTGACCACACTCTGTCAATGTAACACACCCAGGGAAGAGCAGACTGACCCCACTCTGTCAATGTAAGACACCCAGTGAAGAGTAGACTGACCCCACTCTGTCAATGTAACACACCCACGGAAGAGCAGACTGACCTCACTCTGTCAATGTAACACACCCAGGGAAGAGCAGACTGACCCCACTCTGTCAATGTAACACACCCAGGGAAAAGCAGACTGACCCCACTCTGTCAATGTAAAACACCCAGGGAAGAGCAGACTGACCCCTTTCTGTCAATGTAACACACCCAGGGAAGATCAGACTGACCCAACTCTGGCAATGTAACACATTCTGGGAAGAGCAGACTGACCCAACTCTGTCATTGTAACACACCCAGGGAAGAGCAGACTGACCCCTCTCTGTCATTGTAACACACCCAGGGAAGAGCAGACTGACCTCACTCTGTCAATGTAACACACCCAGGGAAGAGCAGACTGAGCCCCCTCTGTCAATGTAACGCACCCAGGGAACAGAAGATTGACCTGGCTAGGTCAATGTAACATACCCAGGGAAGAGCAGACTGACCCCAATCTGTCAATGTAACACACCCAGGGAAGAGCAGAATGACCCCACTCTCTCAATGTCACGCACCCAGGGAAGAGCAGACTGACCGCACTCTGTCATAGTCACGCACCCAGGGAAGAGCAGACTGACCCCACTGTGTCAAAGTAACACACCCAGGGAAGAGCAGACTGACCCCACACTTTCAATGTAACACATCCAGGGAAGAGCAGACTGACCCCTCTCTGTCAATGTAACACACCCAGGGAAGAGCAGACTGACCCCACTCTGTCAATGTAACACACCCAGGGAAGAGCAGACTGACCCCACTCTGTCAATGTAACACACCCAGGGAAGAGTAGACTGACCCCACTCTGTCAATGTAATACACCCAGGGTAGAGCAGACTGACCTCACTCTGTCAATGTAACACACCCAGGGAAGAGCAGACTGTCCCCACTCTGTCAATGTAACACACCCAGGGAAGAGCAGACTGACCCCACTGTGTCAATGTAACACACCGAGGGGAGAGCAGACTGACCCCACTCTGTCAATGTCACGCACCCAGGGAAGAACAGACTGACCCCACTCTGTCTCTGTAACACACCCAGGGAAGAGCAGACTGACCCCACTCTGTCAATGTCACGCACCCAGGCAAGAGCACACTGACCGCTCTCTGTCAATGTAACACACCCAGGGAAGAGCAGACTGACCCCACTCTGTCAATGTAACACACCCTGGGAAGAGCAGACTGACCCCAATCTGTCACTGTAACACACCCAGGGAAGAGCAGACTGACCCCACACTGTCAATGTAACAAACCCAGGGAAGAGCACACTGACCCCACTCTGTCAATGTAAAAGACGCAGGGAAGAGCAGACTGACCGCACTCAGTCATTGTAATCCACCCAGGGAAGAGCAGACTGACCCCACTCTGTCACTGTAACACACCCAGGGACGAGCAGACTGACCCCACTCTGTCAATGTTACACGCCCAGGGAAGGGTATACTGACCCCACTCTGTCAATGAAACACACCCAAGGAAGAGCATACTGACCCCACTCTGTCAATGTAACACACCCTGGGAGGAGCAGACTGACCCCACTCTGTCAATGTAACACACCCTGGGAAGAGCAGACTGACCGCACTCTGTCAATGTAACACATGCAGGGAAGAGTAGACTGACCCCTCTCTGTCAATGTAACACACCCAGGGAAAAGCCGACGGACCTCACTCTGTCAATGTAACACACCCTGGAAAGAGCAGACTGACCACACTCTGTCAATGTAACACACCCAGGGAAGAGCAGACTGACCCCACTCTGTCAATGTAAGATACCCAGTGAGGAGTAGACTGACCCCACTCTGTCAATGTAACACACCCAGGGAGGAGCAGACTGACCTCACTCTGTCAATGTAACACACCCAGGGAAGAGCAGACTGACCCAACTCTATCAATGTAACACACCCAGGGAAAAGCAGACTGACGCCACTCTGTCAATGTAAAACACCCAGGGAAGAGCAGACTGACCCCTTTCTGTCAACGTTTCACACCCAGGGAAGATCAGACTGACCCAACTCTGTCAATGTAACACATTCTGGGAAGAGCAGACTGACCCTACTCTGTCATTGTAACACACCCAGGGAAGAGCAGACTGACCCCTCTCTGTCATTATAACACACCCAGGGAAGAGCAGACTGACCTCACTCTGTCAATGTAACACACCCAGGGAAGAGCAGACTGAGCCCCCTCTATCAATGTAACGCACCCAGGGAACAGAAGATTGACCTGGCTAGGTCAATGCAACATATCCAGGGAAGAGCAGACTGACCACAATCTGTCAATGTAACACACCCAGGGAAGAGCAGACTGACCCCACTCTGTCAATGTCACGCACCCAGGGAAGAGCAGACTGACCGCACTCTGTCAAAGTCACGCACCCAGGGAAGAGCAGACTGACCCCACTGTGTCAATGTAACACACCCAGGGAAGAGCAGACTGACCCCACACTTTCAATGTAACACATCCAGGGAAGAGCAGACTGACCCCTCTCTGTCAATGTAACACACCCAGGGAAGAGCAGACTGACCCCACTCTGTCAATGTAACACACCCAGGGAAGAGCAGACTGACCCCACTCTGTCAATGTCACGCACCCAGGGAAGAGCAGACTGACCGCGCACTGTCAATGTAACACACCCAGGGAAGAGCAGATTGACACCACTGTGTCAATGTAACACACCCAGGGAAGAGCAGACTGACCCCATACTTTCAATGTAACCCACCGAGGGAAGAGCAGACTGACCTCTCTCTGTCAATGTAACACACCCAGGGAAGAGCAGACTGCAATCACTCTGGCAATGTAACACACCCAGGGAAGAGCAGACTGACCCCTTTCTCTCAACGTTATAAACCCAGGGAAGATCAGACTGACCCAACTCTGTCAATGTAACACACACTGGGAAGAGCAGACTGACCCCACTCTGTCAATGTAACACACCCAGGGAAGAGCAGACTGACCCCACTCTGTCATTGTAACACACCCAGGGAAGAGCAGACTGACCCCACTCTGTCAATGTAACACACCCAGGGAAGAGCAGACTGACCCCACTCTGTCAATGTCACGCACCCAGGGAAGAGCAGACTGACCGCGCACTGTCAATGTAACACACCCAGGGAAGAGCAGATTGACCCCACTGTGTCAATGTAACACACCCAGGGAAGAGCAGACTGACCCCATACTTTCAATGTAACCCACCGAGGGAAGAGCAGACTGACCTCTCTCTGTCAATGTAACACACCCAGGGAAGAGCAGACTGCAATCACTCTGGCAATGTAACACACCCAGGGAAGAGCAGACTGACCCCTTTCTCTCAACGTTATAAACCCAGGGAAGATCAGACTGACCCAACTCTGTCAATGTAACACACACTGGGAAGAGCAGACTGACCCCACTCTGTCAATGTAACACACCCAGGGAAGAGCAGACTGACCCCACTCTGTCATTGTAACACACCCAGGGAAGAGCAGACGGACCTCAATCTGTCAATGTAACACACCCAGGGAAGAGCAGACTAACCTCACTCTGTCAATGTAACACACATAGGGAAAGGCAGACGGACCCTGTTCTGTCAATGTAACACACCCAGGGAAGAGCATACTGACCCCACTCTGTCAATGTATCGCACCCAGGGAAGAGCAGACTGACCCCACTCTGTCAATATCACAGACCCAGGGAAGAGCAGACTGCCCCCACTCTGTCAATGTAACACACCCTGGGAAGAGCAGACTGACCCCACTCTGTCAATGTAACACACTCAGGGAAGAACACACTGACCCCACTCTGTCAATGTAAAGCACCCAGTGAAGAGAAGATTGACCCCCCTCTGTCAATGTAACGCACCCAGGGTAGAGCGGAATGACCCCACTCAGTCAATTTAAATCACCCAGGGAAGAGCAGACTGACCCCACTCTGTCAGTATATCACACCCAGGGAAGAGCAGACTGACCCCACTCTGTCAATGTAACTCACCCAGGGAAGAGCAGACTGACCCCACTCTGTCAATGTAAGACACCCAGGGAAGAGTAGACTGACCCCACTCTGTCAATGTAATACACCCAGGGTAGAGCAGACTGACCTCACTCTGTCAATGTAACACACCCAGGGAAGATCAGACTGTCCCCACTCTGTCAATGTAACACACCCAGGGAAGAGCAGACTGACCCCAATCTGTCAATGTAAAACACCCAGGGAAGAGCAGACTGACCGCACTCTGTCAATGTCACGCACCCAGGGAAGAGCAGACTGACCCCACTCTGTCAATGTAACACACCCAGGGAAGAGCAGACTGACCCCACTCTGTCAATGTCACGCACCCAGGGAAGAGCACACTGACCGCACTCTGTCAATGTAACACACCCGGGGAAGAGCAGACTGACCCCACTCTGTCAATGTAACTCACCCTGGGAAGAGCAGACTGACCCCAATCTGTCAATGTACCACACCCTGGGAAGAGCAGACTGACCCAACTCTGTCACTGTAACACACCCAGAGAAGAGCAGAATGACCTCTTCTGCAAAGTTACTCACACAGTGAACTGCAGACTTACCCCACTCTGTCATTGTAACCCACCCAGTGAAGTGCACATTGACCCCACTCTGTCATTGTAACACACCCAGGGAAGAGCAGACTGACACCACTCTGTCAATGTAACACACAATGGGAGAACAGACTGACCCCACTCTGTCAATGTAACAAACCCAGGGAAGAGCAGACTGACCTCACTCTGTCAATGTAACACACCCAGGGAAGAGCAGACTGACCCCACTCTGTCAATGTAACACACCCTGGGAGGAGCAGACTGACCCCACTCTGTCAATGTAACACACCCTGGGAAGAGCAGACTGACCGCACTCTGTCACTGTAACACATGCAGGGAAGAGTAGACTGACCCCACTCTGTCAATGTAACACACCCAGGGAAGAGCAGACGGACCTCACTCTGTCAATGTAACACACCCTGGGAAGAGCAGACTGACCACACTCTGTCAATGTAACACACCCAGGGAAGAGCAGACTGACCCCACTCTGTTAATGTAAGACACCCAGTGAAGAGTAGACTGACCCCACTCTGTCAATGTAACACACCCAGGGAAGAGCAGACTGACCTCACTCTGTCAATGTAACACACCCAGGGAAGAGCAGACTGACCCCACTCTGTCAATGTAACACACCCAGGGAAAAGCAGACTGACCCCTTTCTGTCAACGTTTCACACACTGGGAAGATCAGACTGACCCAACTCTGTCAATGTAACACATTCTGGGAAGAGCAGACTGACCCAACTCTGTCATTGTAACACACCCAGGGAAGAGCAGACTGACCCCTCTCTGTCATTGTAACACACCCAGGGAAGAGCAGACTGACCTCACTCTGTCAATGTAACACACCCAGGGAAGAGCAGACTGAGCCCCCTCTGTCAATGTAACGCACCCAGGGAACAGAAGATTGACCTGGCTAGGTCAATGCAACATACCCAGGGAAGAGCAGACTGACCCCAATCTGTCAATGTAACACACCCAGGGAAGAGCAGACTGACCCCACTCTGTCAATGTCACGCACCCAGGGAAGAGCAGACTGACCGCACTCTGTCAATGTCACGCACCCAGGGAAGAGCAGACTGACCCCACTGTGTCAATGTAACACACCCAGGGAAGTGCAGACTGACCCCACACTTTCAATGTAACACTTCCAGGGAAGAGCAAACTGACCCCTCTCTGTCAATGTAACACACCCAGGGAAGGGCAGACTGACCCCACTCTGTCAATGTAACACACCCAGGGAAGAGCAGACTGACCCCACTCTGTCAATGTCACGCACCCAGGGAAGAGCAGACTGACCGCGCACTGTCAATGTAACACACCCAGGGAAGAGCAGATTGACCCCACTGTGTCAATGTAACACACCCAGGGAAGAGCAGACTGACCCCATACTTTCAATGTAACCCACCGAGGGAAGAGCAGACTGACCTCTCTCTGTCAATGTAACACACCCAGGGAAGAGCAGACTGAAACCACTCTGGCAATGTAACACACCCAGGGAAGAGCAGACTGACCCCTTTCTCTCAACGTTATAAACCCAGGGAAGATCAGACTGACCCAACTCTGTCAATGTAACACACACTGGGAAGAGCAGACTAACCCCACTCTGTCAATGTAACACACCCAGGGAAGAGCAGACTGACCCCACTCTGTCATTGTAACACACCCAGGGAAGAGCAGACGGACCTCAATCTGTCAATGTAACACACCCAGGGAAGAGCAGACTAACCTCACTCTGTCAATGTAACACACCCAGGGAAAGGCAGACGGACCCTGTTCTGTCAATGTAACACACCCAGGGAAGAGCATACTGACCCCACTCTGTCAATGTAACGCACCCAGGGAAGAGCAGACTGACCCCACTCTGTCAATATCACAGACCCAGGGAAGAGCAGACTGCCCCCACTCTGTCAATGTAACACACCCAGGGAAGAGCAGACTGACCCCACTCTGTCAATGTAAAGCACCCAGGGAAGAGAAGATTGACCCCCCTCTGTCAATGTAACGCACCCAGGGTAGAGCGGAATGACCCCACTCTGTCAATTTAAATCACCGAGGGAAGAGCAGACTGACCCCACTCTGTCAGTATATCACACCCAGGGAAGAGCAGACTGACCCCACTCTGTCAATGTAACTCACCCAGGGAAGAGCAGACTGACCCCACTCTGTCAATGTAAGACACCCAGGGAAGAGTAGACTGACCCCACTCTGTCAATGTAATATACCCAGGGTAGAGCAGACTGACCTGACTCTGTCAATGTAACACACCCAGGGAAGAGCAGACTGTCCCCATTCTGTCAATGTAACACACCCAGGGAAGAGCAGACTGACCCCAATCTGTCAATGTAAAACAACCAGGGAAGAGCAGACTGACCCCACTCTGTCAATGTCACGCACCCAGGGAAGAGCAGACTGACCCCACTCTGTCAATGTAACACACCCAGGGAAGAGCAGACTGACCCCACTCTGTCAATGTCACGCACCCAGGGAAGAGCACACTGACCGCACTCTGTCAATGTAACACACCCAGGGAAGAGCAGACTGACCCCACTCTGTCAATGTAACACACCCTGGGAAGAGCAGACTGACCCCAATCTGAAAATGTAACACACCCTGGGAAGAGCAGACTGACCCCACTCTGTCACTGTAACACACCCAGAGAAGAGCAGAATGACCTCTTCTGCAAAGTTACTCACACAGTGAACTGCAGACTTACCCCACTCTGTCAATGTAACCCACCCAGTGAAGTGCACATTGACCCCACTCTGTCATTGTAACACACCCAGGGAAGAGCAGACTGACCCCACTCTGTCAATGTAACACACAATGGGAGAACAGACTGACCCCACACTGTCAATGTAACACACCCAGGGAAGAGCAGACAGATACCACTCTGTCAATTTAACACACCAAGGGAAGAACAGACTGACCCCACTCTGTCAATTTAACACACCCAGGGAAGAGCAGACTGACCCCACTCTGTCAATGGAACACACCCAGGGGAGAGCAGACTGACACCACCCTGTCACTGTAACACTCCCAGGGAAGAACAGACTGACGCCACTCTGTCAATGTAACACATCCAAGGAAGAGCAGACTGACCCAACACAGTCAATTCAACACACCCAAGGAAGAACAGACTGACCCCACTCTGTCAATGTAACACACTCATGGAAGAGCAGACTGACCCCAATCTGTCAATGTAACACACCCAGGGAAGAGAAGACTGACCCAACTCTGTCAATGTAAAAAACCCAGTGAAGAGCTGACGGACCTCACTCTGTCAATGTAACACACCCAGGGAAGAGCAGACTGATCCCACTCTGTCAATGTAACACACCCAGGGAAGAGCAGACTGAACTCACTCTGTCAATGTAACACAACCAGGGAAGATCAGACTGACCCCACTCTGTCAATGCAACACACGCAGGGAAGAGCAGACTGAATTCATTCTGTCAATGTAACCCACACATAAAAGAGCAGACTGAACCCACTCTGTCAATGTGACACGCCCTGGGAAGAGCAGACTGACCACACTCTGTCAATGTAACACACCCTGGGAAGAGCAGACTGACCCCCACTCTGTCAATGTAACACACACAGGGAAGTGCACACTGACCCCACTCTGTCATTGTAACACAGCAAGGGAAGAGCAGACTGACCCCACTCTGTCAATGTAACAAACCCTGGGAGAAAAGACTGTCCCAACTCTGTCAATGTAACACACCCAGGGAAGAGCAGACTGAACCCACTCTGTCAATGTAACACACCCAGGGAAGAACAGACTGACCCCACTCTGTCAATATAAAACACCCAGGGAAGAGCAGATTGACCCCACTCAGTCAAAGTAACCCTCCATAAAAGAGCAGACTGACCCCACTCTGTCAATGTGACACGCCCTGAGAAGATCAGACTGACCACATTCTGTCAATGCAACACACCCTGTGAAGAGTAGACTGACCCCCACTCTGTTAAAGTAACACACCCAGGAAGTGCGCACAGACCACACTCTGTCATTGTAAAACACTAAGGGAAGAGCAGACTGACCCCACTGTGTCAATGTAACACACATGGGGAAGTGCAGACTGACCCCAATCAGTCAATGTAACACACCCAGGGAAGAGAAGACTGACCCCACTCTGTCAATGTAACCCTCCCAGGGAAGAGCAGACTGACCCCACTCTGTCAATGTAACACACCCAGGGAAGAGCAGATTGACCCCACTCTGTCAATGTAACCCACCCATAAAAGAGCAGACTGACCCCACTCTGTCAATGTAACACACCCAGGGAAGAGCAGACTGACCTCACTCTGTCAATGTAACACACCCAGGGAAGAGCAGACTGAGCCCCCTCTGTCAATGTAACGCACCCAGGGAACAGAAGATTGACCTGGCTAGGTCAATGTAACATACCCAGGGAAGAGCAGACTGACCCCAATCTGTCAATGTAACACACCTAGGGAAGAGCAGAATGACCCCACTCTGTCAATGTCACGCACCCAGGGAAGAGCAGACTGACCGCACTCTGTCAATGTCACGCACCCAGGGAAGAGCAGACTGACCACACTCTGTCAATGTAACACACCCAGGGAAGAGCAGACTGACCCCACTCTGTCAATGTAACACACCCAGGGAAGAGTAGACTGACCCCACTCTGTCAATGTAATACATCCAGGGTAGAGCAGACTGACCTCACTCTGTCAATGTAACACACCCAGGGAAGAGCAGACTGTCCCCACTCTGTCAATGTAACACACCCAGGGAAGAGCAGACTGACCCCACTCTGTCAATGTAAAACACCGAGGGGAGAGCAGACTGACCCCACTCTGTCAATGTCATGCACCCAGGGAAGAACAGACTGACCCCACTCTGTAAATGTCACGCACCCAGGCAAGAGCACACTGACCCCAATCTGTCACTGTAACACACACAGGGAAGAGCAGACTGACCCCACTCTGTCAATGTAACAAACCCAGGGAAGAGCACACTGACCCCACTGTGTCAATGTAACAGACGCAGGGAAGAGCAGACTGACCGCACTCAGTCAACGTAACCCACCCAGGGAAGAGCAGACTGACCCCAGTCTGTCAATCTAACGCACCCTGGGAAGAGCAGACCGACCCCACTCTGTCACTGTAACACACCCAGGGACGAGCAGACTGACCCCACTCTGTCAATGTAATACGCCCAGGGAAGGGTAGACTGACCCCACTCTGTCAATGAAACACACCCAAGGAAGAGCAGACTGACCCCACTCTGTCAATGTAACACACCCAGGGAAGAGCAGACTGAACTCACTCTGTCAATGTAACACAACCAGGGAAGATCAGACTGACCCCACTCTGTCAATGCAACACACGCAGGGAAGAGCAGACTGAATTCATTCTGTCAATGTAACCCACACATAAAAGAGCAGACTGAACCCACTCTGTCAATGTGACACGCCCTGGGAAGAGCAGACTGACCACACTCTGTCAATGTAACACACCCTGGGAAGAGCAGACTGACCCCCACTCTGTCAATGTAACACACACAGGGAAGTGCACACTGACCCCACTCTGTCATTGTAACACAGCAAGGGAAGAGCAGACTGACCCCACTCTGTCAATGTAACAAACCCTGGGAGAAAAGACTGTCCCAACTCTGTCAATGTAACACACCCAGGGAAGAGCAGACTGAACCCACTCTGTCAATGTAACACACCCAGGGAAGAACAGACTGACCCCACTCTGTCAATATAAAACACCCAGGGAAGAGCAGATTGACCCCACTCAGTCAAAGTAACCCTCCATAAAAGAGCAGACTGACCCCACTCTGTCAATGTGACACGCCCTGAGAAGATCAGACTGACCACATTCTGTCAATGCAACACACCCTGTGAAGAGTAGACTGACCCCCACTCTGTTAAAGTAACACACCCAGGAAGTGCGCACAGACCACACTCTGTCATTGTAAAACACTAAGGGAAGAGCAGACTGACCCCACTGTGTCAATGTAACACACATGGGGAAGTGCAGACTGACCCCAATCAGTCAATGTAACACACCCAGGGAAGAGAAGACTGACCCCACTCTGTCAATGTAACCCTCCCAGGGAAGAGCAGACTGACCCCACTCTGTCAATGTAACACACCCAGGGAAGAGCAGATTGACCCCACTCTGTCAATGTAACCCACCCATAAAAGAGCAGACTGACCCCACTCTGTCAATGTAACACACCCAGGGAAGAGCAGACTGACCTCACTCTGTCAATGTAACACACCCAGGGAAGAGCAGACTGAGCCCCCTCTGTCAATGTAACGCACCCAGGGAACAGAAGATTGACCTGGCTAGGTCAATGTAACATACCCAGGGAAGAGCAGACTGACCCCAATCTGTCAATGTAACACACCTAGGGAAGAGCAGAATGACCCCACTCTGTCAATGTCACGCACGCAGGGAAGAGCAGACTGACCGCACTCTGTCAATGTCACGCACCCAGGGAAGAGCAGACTGACCACACTCTGTCAATGTAACACACCCAGGGAAGAGCAGACTGACCCCACTCTGTCAATGTAACACACCCAGGGAAGAGTAGACTGACCCCACTCTGTCAATGTAATACATCTAGGGTAGAGCAGACTGACCTCACTCTGTCAATGTAACACACCCAGGGAAGAGCAGACTGTCCCCACTCTGTCAATGTAACACACCCAGGGAAGAGCAGACTGACCCCACTCTGTCAATGTAAAACACCGAGGGGAGAGCAGACTGACCCCACTCTGTCAATGTCATGCACCCAGGGAAGAACAGACTGACCCCACTCTGTAAATGTCACGCACCCAGGCAAGAGCACACTGACCCCAATCTGTCACTGTAACACACACAGGGAAGAGCAGACTGACCCCACTCTGTCAATGTAACAAACCCAGGGAAGAGCACACTGACCCCACTGTGTCAATGTAACAGACGCAGGGAAGAGCAGACTGACCGCACTCAGTAAACGTAACCCACCCAGGGAAGAGCAGACTGACCCCAGTCTGTCAATCTAACGCACCCTGGGAAGAGCAGACCGACCCCACTCTGTCACTGTAACACACCCAGGGACGAGCAGACTGACCCCACTCTGTCAATGTAATACGCCCAGGGAAGGGTAGACTGACCCCACTCTGTCAATGAAACACACCCAAGGAAGAGCAGACTGACCCCACTCTGTCAACGTAACACACCCTGGGAGGAGCAGACTGACCCCACTCTGTCAATGTAACACACCCTGGGAAGAGCAGACTGACCGCACTCTGTCAATGTAACACATGCAGGGAAGAGTAGACTGACGCCACTCTGTCAATGTAAGACACCCAGTGAAGAGTAGACTGACCCCACTCTGTCAATGTAACACACCCAGGGAAGAGCAGACTGACCTCACTCTGTCAATGTAACACACCCAGGGAAGAGCAGACTGACCCAACTCTGTCAATGTAACACACCCAGGGAAAAGCAGACTGACCCCACTCTGTCAATGTAACACACCCAGGGAAGAGCAGACTGACCCCTTTCTGTCAACGTTTCACACCCAGGGAAGATCAGACTGACCCAACTCTGTCAATGTAACACATTCTGGGAAGAGCAGACTGACCCAACTCTGTCATTGTAACACACCCAGGGAAGAGCAGACTGACCCCTCTCTGTCATTATAACACACCCAGGGAAGAGCAGACTGACCTCACTCTGTCAATGTAACACAGCCAGGGAAGAGCAGACTGAGCCCCCTCTGTCAATGTAACGCACCCAGGGAACAGAAGATTGACCTGGCTAGGTCAATGCAACATACCCAGGGAAGAGCAGACTGACCCCAATCTGTCAATGTAACACACCCAGGGTAGAGCAGACTGACCCCACTCTGTCAATGTCACGCACCCAGGGAAGAGCAGACTGACCGCACTCTGTCAATGTCACGCACCCAGGGAAGAGCAGACTGACCCCACTGTGTCAATGTAACACACCCAGGGAAGAGCAGACTGACCCGACACTTTCAATGTAACCCACCGAGGGAAGAGAAGACTGACCTCTCTCTGTCAATGTAACACACCCAGGGAAGAGCAGACTGAAACCACTCTGGCAATGTAACACACCCAGGGAAGAGCAGACTGACCCCTTTCTCTCAACGTTATAAACCCAGGGAAGGTCAGACTGACCCAACTCTGTCAATGTAACACACACTGGGAAGAGCAGACTGACCCCACTCTGTCAATGTAACACACCCAGGGAAGAGCAGACTGACCCCACTCTGTCATTGTAACACACCCAGGGCAGAGCAGACGGACCTCAATCTGTCAATGTAACACACCCAGGGAAAAGCAGACTAACCTCACTCTGTCAATGTAACACACCCAGGGAAAGGCAGACGGACCCTGTTCTGTCAATGTAACACACCCAGGGAAGAGCATACTGACCCCACTCTGTCAATGTAACGCACCCAGGGAAGAGCAGACTGACCCCACTCTGTCAATATCACAGACCCAGGGAAGAGCAGACTGCCCCCACTCTGTCAATGTAACACACCCAGGGAAGAGCAGACTGACCCCACTCTGTCAATGTAACACACTCAGGGAAGAACACACTGACCCCACTCTGTCAATGTAAAGCACGCAGGGAAGAGAAGATTGACCCCCCTCTGTCAATGTAACGCACCCAGGGTAGAGGGGAATGACCCCACTCTGTCAATTTAAATCACCCAGGGAAGAGCAGACTGACCCCACTCTGTCAGTATATCACACCCAGGGAAGAGCAGACTGACCCCACTCTGTCAATGTAACTCACCCAGGGAAGAGCAGACTGACCCCACTCTGTCAATGTAAGACACCCAGGGAAGAGTAGACTGACCCCACTCTGTCAATGTAATACACCCAGGGTAGAGCAGACTGACCTCACTCTGTCAATGTTACACACCCATGGAAGAGCAGACTGTCCCCACTCTGTCAATGTAACACACCCAGGGAAGAGCAGACTGACCCCAATCTGTCAATGTAAAACACCCAGGGAAGAGCAGACTGACCCCACTCTGTCAATGTCACGCACCCAGGGAAGAGCAGACTGACCCCACTCTGTCAATGTAACACACCCCGGGAAGAGCAGACTGACCCCACTCTGTCAATGTCACGCACCCAGGGAAGAGCACACTGACCGCACTCTGTCAATGTAACACACCCAGGGAAGAGCAGACTGACCCCACTCTGTCAATGTAACACACCCTGGGAAGAGCAGACTGACCCCAATCTGTCAATGTACCACACCCTGGGAAGAGCAGACTGACCCCACTCTGTCACTGTAACACACCCAGAGAAGAGCAGAATGACCTCTTCTGCAAAGTTACTCACACAGTGAACTGCAGACTTACCCCACTCTGTCAATGTAACCCACCCAGTGAAGTGCACATTGACCCCACTCTGTCATTGTAACAGACCCAGGGAAGAGCAGACTGACCCCACTCTTTCAATGTAACACACCCTTGGAGGAGCAGACTGACCCCACTCTGTCAATGTAACACACCCTGGGAAGAGCAGACTGACCGCACTCTGTCAATGTAACACATGCAGGGAAGAGTAGACTGACCCCACTCTGTCAATGTAACACACCCAGGGAAGAGCAGACGGACCTAACTCTGTCAATGTAACACACCCTGGGAAGAGCAGACTGACCACACTCTGTCAATGTAACACACCTAGGGAAGAGCAGACTGACCTCACTCTGTCAATGTAACACACCCAGGGAAGAGCAGACTGACCCCACTCTGTCAATGTAACACATTCTGGGAAGAGCAGACTGACCCAACTCTGTCTTTGTAACACACCCAGGGAAGAGCAGACTGACCCCTCTCTGTCATTGTAACACACCCAGGGAAGAGCAGACTGACCTCACTCTGTCAATGTAACACACCCAGGGAAGAGCAGACTGAGCCCCCTCTGTCAATGTAACGCACCCAGGGAACAGAAGATTGACCTGGCTAGGTCAATGCAACATACCCAGGGAAGAGCAGACTGACCCGAATCTGTCAATGTAACACACCCAGGGAAGAGCAGACTGACCCCACTCTCTCAATGTCACGCACCCAGGGAAGAGCAGACTGACCGCACTCTGTCAATGTCACGCACCCAGGGAAGAGCAGACTGACCCCACTGTGTCAATGTAACATACCCAGGGAAGAGCAGACTGACCCCACACTTTCAATGTAACACATCCAGGGAAGAGCAGACTGACCCCTCTCTGTCAATGTAACACACCCAGGGAAGAGCAGACTGACCCCACTCTGTCAATGTAACACACCCAGGGAAGAGCAGACTGACCCCACTCTGTCAATGTCACGCACCCAGGGAAGAGCAGACTGACCGCGCACTGTCAATGTAACACACCCAGGGAAGAGCAGATTGACCCCACTGTGTCAATGTAACACAACCAGGGAAGAGCAGACTGACCCCATACTTTCAATGTAACCTACCGAGGGAAGAGCAGACTGACCTCTCTCTGTCAATGTAACACACCCAGGGAAGAGCAGACTGAAACCACTCTGGCAATGTAACACACCCAGGGAAGAGCAGACTGACCCCTTTCTCTCAACGTTATAAACCCAGGGAAGATCAGACTGACCCAACTCTGTCAATGTAACACACACTGGGAAGAGCAGACTGACCCCACTCTGTCAATGTAACACACCCAGGGAAGAGCAGACTGACCCCATTCTGTCATTGTAACACACCCAGGGAAGAGCAGACGGACCTCAATCTGTCAATGTAACACACCCAGGGAAGAGCAGACTAACCTCACTCTGTCAATGTAACACACCCAGGGAAAGGCAGACGGACCCTGTTCTGTCAATGTAACACACCCAGGGAAGAGCATACTGACCCCACTCTGTCAATGTAACGCACCCAGGGAAGAGCAGGCTGACCCCACTCTGTCAATATCACAGACCCAGGGAAGAGCAGACTGCCCCCACTCTGTCAATGTAACACACCCAGGGAAGAGCAGACTGACCCCACTCTGTCAATGTAACACACTCAGGGAAGAACACACTGACCCCACTCTGTCAATGTAAAGCACCCAGGGAAGAGAAGATTGACCCCCCTCTGTCAATGTAACGCACCCAGGGTAGAGCGGAATGACCCCACTCTGTCAATTTAAATCACCCAGGGAAGAGCAGACTGACCCCACTCTGTCAGTATATCACACCCAGGGAAGAGCAGACTGACCCCACTCTGTCAATGTAACTCACCCAGGGAAGAGCAGACTGACCCCACTCTGTCAATGTAAGACAACCAGGGAAGAGTAGACTGACCCCACTCTGTCAATGTAATACACCCAGGGTAGAGCAGACTGACCTCACTCTGTCAATGTAACACACCCAGGGAAGAGCAGACTGACCCCAATCTGTCAATGTAAAACACCCAGGGAAGAGCAGACTGACCCCACTCTGTCAATGTCACGCACCCAGGGAAGAGCAGACTGACCCCACTCTGTCAATGTAACACACCCAGGGAAGAGCACACTGACCCCACTCTGTCAATGTCACGCACCCAGGGAAGAGCACACTGACCGCACTCTGTCAATTTAACACAACCAGGGAAGAGCAGACTGACCCCACTCTGTCAATGTAACACACCCTGGGAAGAGCAGACTGACCCCAATCTGTCAATGTAACAAACCCTGGGAAGAGCAGACTGGCCCCACTCTGTCACTGTAACACACCCAGAGAAGAGCAGAATGACCTCTTCTGCAAAGTTACTCACACAGTGAACTGCAGACTTACCCCACTCTGTCAATGTAACCCACCCAGTGAAGTGCACATTGACCCCACTCTGTCATTGTAACACACCCAGGGAAGAGCAGACTGACCCCACTCTGTCAATGCAACACACGCATGGAAGAGCAGACTGAATTCATTCTGTCAATGTAACCCACACATAAAAGAGCAGACTGACCCCACTCTGTCAATGTGACACGCCCTGGGAAGAGCAGACTGACCACACTCTGTCAATGTAACACACCCTGGGAAGAGCAGACTGACCCCCACTCTGTCAATGTAACACACACAGGGAAGTGCACACTGACCCCACTCTGTCATTGTAACACAGCAAGGGAAGAGCAGACTGACCCCACTCTGTCAATGTAACAAACCCTGGGAGAAAAGACTGTCCCAACTCTGTCAATGTAACACACCCAGGGAAGAGCAGACTGAACCTACTCTGTCAATGTAACACACCCAGGGTAGAGGGGAATGACCCCACTCTGTCAATATAAAACACCCAGGGAAGAGCAGATTGACCCCAGTCAGTCAATGTAACCCTCCATAAAAGAGCTGACTGACCCCACTCTGCCAATGTGACACGCCCTGAGAAGAGCAGACTGACCACACTCTGTCAATGCAACACACCCTGGGAAGAGCAGACAGACCCCCACTCTGTTAATGTAACACACCCAGGGAAGTGCGCACAGACCTCACTCTGTCATTGTAACACACCCAGGGAAGAGCAGACTGTCCCCATTCTGTCAATGTAACACACCCAGGGAAGAGCAGACTGACCCCAATCTGTCAATGTAAAACACCCAGGGAAGAGCAGACTGACCCCACTCTGTCAATGTCACGCACCCAGGGAAGAGCAGACTGACCCCACTCTGTCAATGTAACACACCCAGGGAAGAGCAGACTGACCCCACTCTGTCAATGTCACGCACCCAGGGAAGAGCACACTGACCGCACTCTGTCAATGTAACACACCCAGGGAAGAGCAGACTGACACCACTCTGTCAATGTAACACACCCTGGGAAGAGCAGACTGACCCCAATCTGTCAATGTAACAAACCCTGGGAAGAGCAGACTGACCCCACTCTGTCACTGTAACACACCCAGAGAAGAGCAGAATGACCTCTTCTGCAAAGTTACTCACACAGTGAACTGCAGACTTACCCCACTCTGTCAATGTAACCCACCCAGTGAAGTGCACATTGACCCCACTCTGTCATTGTAACACACCCAGGGAAGAGCAGACTGACCCCACTCTGTCAATGTAACACACAATGGGAGAACAGACTGACCCCACTCTGTCAATGTAACACACCCAGGGAAGAGCAGACAGATACCACTCTGTCAATGTAACACACCAAGGGAAGAACAGACTGACCCCACTCTGTCAATTTAACACACCCAGGGAAGAGCAGACTGACCCCACTCTGTCAATGGAACACACCCAGGGGAGAGCAGAGTGACACCACCCTGTCACTGTAACACTCCCAGGGAAGAACAGACTGACGCCACTCTGTCAATGTAACACACCCAAGGAAGAGCAGACTGACCCAACACAGTCAATTCAACACACCCAAGGAAGAACAGACTGACCCCACTCTGTCAATGTAACACACTCATGGAAGAGCAGACTGACCCCAATCTGTCAATGTAACACACCCAGGGAAGAGAAGACTGACCCCACTCTGTCAATGTAACAAACCCAGGGAAGAGCAGACGGACCTCACTCTGTCAATGTAACACACCCAGGGAAGAGCAGACTGATCCCACTCTGTCAATGTAACACACCCAGGGAAGAGCAGACTGAACTCACTCTGTCAATGTAACACAACCAGGGAAGATCAGACTGACCCCACTCTGTCAATGCAACACACGCATGGAAGAGCAGACTGAATTCATTCTGTCAATGTAACCCACACATAAAAGAGCAGACTGAACCCACTCTGTCAATGTGACACGCCCTGGGAAGAGCAGACTGACCACACTCTGTCAATGTAACACACCCTGGGAAGAGCAGACTGACCCCCACTCTGTCAATGTAACACACACAGGGAAGTGCACACTGACCCCACTCTGTCATTGTAACACAGCAAGGGAAGAGCAGACTGACCCCACTCTGTCAAGGTAACAAACCCTGGGAGAAAAGACTGTCCCAACTCTGTCAATGTAACACACCCAGGGAAGAACAGACTGACCCCACTCTGTCAATGTAAACCACCCAGGGAAGAGCAGATTGACCCCACACAGTCAATGTAACACTCCATAAAAGAGCTGACTGACCCCACTCTGTCAATGTGACACGCCCTGAGAAGAGCAGACTGACCACACTCTGTCAATGCAACACACCCTGGGAAGAGCAGACTGACCCCCACTCTGTTAATGTAACACACCCAGGGAAGTGCGCACAGACCACACTCTGTCATTGTAACACACTAAGGGAAGAGCAGACTGACCCCACTGTGTCAATGTAACACACATGGGGAAGAGCAGACTGACCCCAATCAGTCAATGTAACACACCCAGGGAAGAGAAGACTGACCCCACTCTGTCAATGTAACCCACCCATAAAAGAGCAGACTGACCCCACTCTGTCAATGTAACACACCCAGGGAAGAGCAGACTGACCCCACTCTGTCAATGTAACCCACCCAGGGAAAAACAGACTGACCCCACTGTGTCAATGTAACACACCCAGGGAAGAGCAGACTGACCCCACTCTGTCAGTATATCACACCCAGGGAAGAGCAGACTGACCACACTCTGTCAATGTAACACACCCAGGGAAGATCAGACTGACCCCACTCTGTCAATGTAATACACCCAGGGTAGAGCGGACTGACCTCACTCTGTCAATGTAACACACCCAGGGAAGAGCAGACTGTCCCCACTCTGTCAATGTAATACACCCAGTGAAGAGCAGACTGACCCCACTCTGTCAATGTTAAACACCGAGGGAAGAGCTGACTGACCCCACTCTGTCAATGTCACGCACCTTGGGAAGAACAGACTGACCCCACTCTGTCAATGCAACACACCCAGGGAAGAGCAGACTGACCCCAATCTGTCAATCTCACGCACCCAGGGAAGAGCACACTGACCGCACTCTGTCAATGTAACACACCCAGGGAAGAGCAGACTGTCCCCACTCTGTCAATGTAACACACCCTGGGAAGAGCAGACTGACCCCACTCTGTCACTGTAACACACCCAGGGAAGAGCAGACTGACCCCACTCTGTCAATGTAACAAACCCAGGGAAGAGCAGACTGACCCCACTCTGTAATGTAACAGACGCAGGCAAGAGCAGACTGACCGCACTCAGTCAATGTAACCCACCCTGGGAAGAGCAGACTGACCCCACTCTGTCAATGTAACACACCCAGGGAAGAGCAGACTGACCCCACTCAGTCAATGTAACCCACCCTGGGAAGAGCAGACTGACCCCTTTCTGTCAACGTTTCACACCCAGGGAAGATCAGACTGACACAACTCTGTCAATGTAACACATTCTGGGAAGAGCAGACTGACCCAACTCTGTCATTGTAACACACCCAGGGAAGAGCAGACTGACCACTCTCTGTCATTGTAACACACCCAGGGAAGAGCAGACTGACCTCACTCTGTCAATGTAACACACCCAGGGAAATGCAGACAGAGCCCCCTCTGTCAATGTAACACACCCAGACAACAGAAGATTGACCTGGCTAGGTCAATGTAACATACCCAGGGAAGAGCAGACTGACCCCACTCTGTCAATGTAACACACCCAGGGAAGAGCAGACTGACCCCACTCTGTCAATGTCACGCACCCAGGGAAGAGCAGACTGACCGCACTCTGTCAATGTCACGCACCCAGGGAAGAGCAGACTGACCCCACTCTGACAATGTCACGCACCCAGGGAAGAGCAGACTGACCGCGCACTGTCAATGTAACACACCCAGGAAAGAGCAGATTGACCCCACTGTGTCAATGTAACACACCCAGGGAAGAGCAGACTGACCCCACACTTTCAATGTAACACATCCAGGGAAGAGCAGACTGACCCCTCTCTGTCAATGTAACACACCCAGGGAAGAGCAGACTGACCCCACTCTGCCAATGTAACACACCCAGGGAAAAGCAGACTGACCCCACTCTGACAATGTCACGCACCCAGGGAAGAGGAGACTGACCGCGCACTGTCAATGTAACACACCCAGGAAAGAGCAGATTGACCCCACTGTGTCAATGTAACACACCCAGTGAAGAGTAGACTGACCCCACTCTGTCAATGTAACACACCCAGGGAAGAGCAGACTGAAACCACTCTGGCAATGTAACACACCCAGTGAAGAGCAGACTGACCCCATTCTCTCAACGTTATAAACCCAGGGAAGATCAGACTGACCCAACTCTGTCAATGTAACACACACTGGGAAGAGCAGACTGACCCCACTCTGTCAATGTAACACACCCAGGGAAGAACAGACTGACCCCACTCTGTCATTGTAACACACCCAGGGAAGAGCAGACGGACCTCAATCTGTCAATGTAACACTCCCAGGGAAGAGCAGACTAACCTCACTCTGTCAATGTAACACACCCAGGGAAAGGCAGACGGACCCTGTTCTGTCAATGTAACACACCCAGGGAAGAGCATACTGACCCCACTCTGTCAATGTAACGCACCCAAGGGAAGAACAGACTGACCCCACTCTGTCAATAGCACAGACCCAGGGAAGAGCAGACTGACCCCACTCTGTCAATATACCACACCCAGGGAAGAGCAGACTGACCCCACTCTGTCAATGAAACACACTCAGGGAAGAACAAACTGACCCCACTCTGTCAATGTAACGCACGCAGGGAAGAGAAGATTGACCCCCCTCTGTCAATGTAACGCACCCAGGGTAGAGCGGAATGACCCCACTCTGTCAATGTAAACCACCCAGGGAAGAGCAGATTGACCCCACACAGTCAATGTAACACTCCATAAAAGAGCTGACTGACCCCACTCTGTCAATGTGACACGCCCTGAGAAGAGCAGACTGACCACACTCTGTCAATGCAACACACCCTGGGAAGAGCAGACTGACCCCCACTCTGTTAATGTAACACACCCAGGGAAGTGCGCACAGACCACACTCTGTCATTGTAACACACTAAGGGAAGAGCAGACTGACCCCACTGTGTCAATGTAACACACATGGGGAAGAGCAGACTGACCCCAATCAGTCAATGTAACACACCCAGGGAAGAGAAGACTGACCCCACTCTGTCAATGTAACCCACCCATAAAAGAGCAGACTGACCCCACTCTGTCAATGTAACACACCCAGGGAAGAGCAGACTGACCCCACTCTGTCAATGTAACCCACCCAGGGAAAAACAGACTGACCCCACTGTGTCAATGTAACACACCCAGGGAAGAGCAGACTGACCCCACTCTGTCAGTATATCACACCCAGGGAAGAGCAGACTGACCACACTCTGTCAATGTAACACACCCAGGGAAGATCAGACTGACCCCACTCTGTCAATGTAATACACCCAGGGTAGAGCGGACTGACCTCACTCTGTCAATGTAACACACCCAGGGAAGAGCAGACTGTCCCCACTCTGTCAATGTAATACACCCAGTGAAGAGCAGACTGACCCCACTCTGTCAATGTTAAACACCGAGGGAAGAGCTGACTGACCCCACTCTGTCAATGTCACGCACCTTGGGAAGAACAGACTGACCCCACTCTGTCAATGCAACACACCCAGGGAAGAGCAGACTGACCCCAATCTGTCAATCTCACGCACCCAGGGAAGAGCACACTGACCGCACTCTGTCAATGTAACACACCCAGGGAAGAGCAGACTGTCCCCACTCTGTCAATGTAACACACCCTGGGAAGAGCAGACTGACCCCACTCTGTCACTGTAACACACCCAGGGAAGAGCAGACTGACCCCACTCTGTCAATGTAACAAACCCAGGGAAGAGCAGACTGACCCCACTCTGTAATGTAACAGACGCAGGCAAGAGCAGACTGACCGCACTCAGTCAATGTAACCCACCCTGGGAAGAGCAGACTGACCCCACTCTGTCAATGTAACACACCCAGGGAAGAGCAGACTGACCCCACTCAGTCAATGTAACCCACCCTGGGAAGAGCAGACTGACCCCTTTCTGTCAACGTTTCACACCCAGGGAAGATCAGACTGACACAACTCTGTCAATGTAACACATTCTGGGAAGAGCAGACTGACCCAACTCTGTCATTGTAACACACCCAGGGAAGAGCAGACTGACCACTCTCTGTCATTGTAACACACCCAGGGAAGAGCAGACTGACCTCACTCTGTCAATGTAACACACCCAGGGAAATGCAGACAGAGCCCCCTCTGTCAATGTAACACACCCAGAGAACAGAAGATTGACCTGGCTAGGTCAATGTAACATACCCAGGGAAGAGCAGACTGACCCCACTCTGTCAATGTAACACACCCAGGGAAGAGCAGACTGACCCCACTCTGTCAATGTCACGCACCCAGGGAAGAGCAGACTGACCGCACTCTGTCAATGTCACGCACCCAGGGAAGAGCAGACTGACCCCACTCTGACAATGTCACGCACCCAGGGAAGAGCAGACTGACCGCGCACTGTCAATGTAACACACCCAGGAAAGAGCAGATTGACCCCACTGTGTCAATGTAACACACCCAGGGAAGAGCAGACTGACCCCACACTTTCAATGTAACACATCCAGGGAAGAGCAGACTGACCCCTCTCTGTCAATGTAACACACCCAGGGAAGAGCAGACTGACCCCACTCTGCCAATGTAACACACCCAGGGAAAAGCAGACTGACCCCACTCTGACAATGTCACGCACCCAGGGAAGAGGAGACTGACCGCGCACTGTCAATGTAACACACCCAGGAAAGAGCAGATTGACCCCACTGTGTCAATGTAACACACCCAGTGAAGAGTAGACTGACCCCACTCTGTCAATGTAACACACCCAGGGAAGAGCAGACTGAAACCACTCTGGCAATGTAACACACCCAGGGAAGAGCAGACTGACCCCATTCTCTCAACGTTATAAACCCAGGGAAGATCAGACTGACCCAACTCTGTCAATGTAACACACACTGGGAAGAGCAGACTGACCCCACTCTGTCAATGTAACACACCCAGGGAAGAACAGACTGACCCCACTCTGTCATTGTAACACACCCAGGGAAGAGCAGACGGACCTCAATCTGTCAATGTAACACTCCCAGGGAAGAGCAGACTAACCTCACTCTGTCAATGTAACACACCCAGGGAAAGGCAGACGGACCCTGTTCTGTCAATGTAACACACCCAGGGAAGAGCATACTGACCCCACTCTGTCAATGTAACGCACCCAAGGGAAGAACAGACTGACCCCACTCTGTCAATAGCACAGACCCAGGGAAGAGCAGACTGACCCCACTCTGTCAATATACCACACCCAGGGAAGAGCAGACTGACCCCACTCTGTCAATGAAACACACTCAGGGAAGAACAAACTGACCCCACTCTGTCAATGTAACGCACGCAGGGAAGAGAAGATTGACCCCCCTCTGTCAATGTAACGCACCCAGGGTAGAGCGGAATGACCCCACTCTGTCAATTTAAATCACCCAGGGAAGAGCAGACTGACCCCACTCTGTCAGTATATCACACCCAGGGAAGAGCAGACTGACCCCACTCTGTCAATGTAACTCACCCAGGGAAGAGCAGACTGACCCCACTCTGTCAATGTAATACACCCAGGGTAGAGCAGACTGACCTCACTCTGTCAATGTAACACACCCAGGGAAGAGCAGACTGTCCCCACTCTGTCAATGTAACACACCCAGGGAAGAGCAGACTGACACCAATCTGTCAATGTAAAACACACAGGGTAGAGCGGACTGACCTCACTCTGTCAATGTAACACACCCAGGGAAGAGCAGACTGTCCCCACTCTGTCAATGTAATACACCCAGTGAAGAGCAGACTGACCCCACTCTGTCAATGTTAAACACCGAGGGAAGAGCTGACTGACCCCACTCTGTCAATGTCACGCACCTTGGGAAGAACAGACTGACCCCACTCTGTCAATGCAACACACCCAGGGAAGAGTAGACTGACCCCAATCTGTCAATCTCACGCACCCAGGGAAGAGCACACTGACCGCACTCTGTCAATGTAACACACCCAGGGAAGAGCAGACTGTCCCCACTCTGTCAATGTAACACACCCTGGGAAGAGCAGACTGACCCCACTCTGTCACTGTAACACACCCAGGGAAGAGCAGACTGACCCCACTCTGTCAATGTAACAAACCTAGGGAAGAGCAGACTGACCCCACTCTGTCAATGTAACAGACGCAGGCAAGAGCAGACTGACCGCACTCAGTCAATGTAACCCACCCTGGGAAGAGCAGACTGACCCCACTCTGTCAATGTAACACACCCAGGGAAGAGCAGACTGACCCCACTCAGTCAATGTAACCCACCCTGGGAAGAGCAGACTGACCCCTTTCTGTCAACGTTTCACACCCAGGGAAGATCAGACTGACACAACTCTGTCAATGTAACACATTCTGGGAAGAGCAGACTGACCCAACTCTGTCATTGTAACACACCCAGGGAAGAGCAGACTGACCCCTCTCTGTCATTGTAACACACCCAGGGAAGAGCAGACTGACCTCACTCTGTCAATGTAACACACCCAGGGAAATGCAGACAGAGCCCCCTCTGTCAATGTAACACACCCAGAGAACAGAAGATTGACCTGGCTAGGTCAATGTAACATACCCAGGGAAGAGCAGACTGACCCCACTCTGTCAATGTAACACACCCAGGGAAGAGCAGACTGACCCCACTCTGTCAATGTCACGCACCCAGGGAAGAGCAGACTGACCGCACTCTGTCAATGTCACGCACCCAGGGAAGAGCAGACTGACCCCACTCTGACAATGTCACGCACCCAGGGAAGAGCAGACTGACCGCGCACTGTCAATGTAACACACCCAGGAAAGAGCAGATTGACCCCACTGTGTCAATGTAACACACCCAGGGAAGAGCAGACTGACCCCACACTTTCAATGTAACACATCCAGGGAAGAGCAGACTGACCCCTCTCTGTCAATGTAACACACCCAGGGAAGAGCAGACTGACCCCACTCTGCCAATGTAACACACCCAGGGAAAAGCAGACTGACCCCACTCTGACAATGTCACGCACCCAGGGAAGAGGAGACTGACCGCGCACTGTCAATGTAACACACCCAGGAAAGAGCAGATTGACCCCACTGTGTCAATGTAACACACCCAGTGAAGAGTAGACTGACCCCACTCTGTCAATGTAACACACCCAGGGAAGAGCAGACTGAAACCACTCTGGCAATGTAACACACCCAGGGAAGAGCAGACTGACCCCATTCTCTCAACGTTATAAACCCAGGGAAGATCAGACTGACCCAACTCTGTCAATGTAACACACACTGGGAAGAGCAGACTGACCCCACTCTGTCAATGTAACACACCCAGGGAAGAACAGACTGACCCCACTCTGTCATTGTAACACACCCAGGGAAGAGCAGACGGACCTCAATCTGTCAATGTAACACTCCCAGGGAAGAGCAGACTAACCTCACTCTGTCAATGTAACACACCCAGGGAAAGGCAGACGGACCCTGTTCTGTCAATGTAACACACCCAGGGAAGAGCATACTGACCCCACTCTGTCAATGTAACGCACCCAAGGGAAGAACAGACTGACCCCACTCTGTCAATAGCACAGACCCAGGGAAGAGCAGACTGACCCCACTCTGTCAATATACCACACCCAGGGAAGAGCAGACTGACCCCACTCTGTCAATGAAACACACTCAGGGAAGAACAAACTGACCCCACTCTGTCAATGTAACGCACGCAGGGAAGAGAAGATTGACCCCCCTCTGTCAATGTAACGCACCCAGGGTAGAGCGGAATGATCCCACTCTGTCAATTTAAATCACCCAGGGAAGAGCAGACTGACCCCACTCTGTCAGTATATCACACCCAGGGAAGAGCAGACTGACCCCACTCTGTCAATGTAACTCACCCAGGGAAGAGCAGACTGACCCCACTCTGTCAATGTAATACACACAGGGTAGAGCAGACTGACCTCACTCTGTCAATGTAACACACCCAGGGAAGAGCAGACTGTCCCCACTCTGTCAATGTAACACACCCAGGGAAGAGCAGACTGACACCAATCTGTCAATGTAAAACACACAGGGAAGAGCAGACTGACCCCACTCTGTCAATGTCACGCACCCAGGGAAGAGCAGACTGACCCCACTCTGACAATGTAACACACCCAGGGAAGAGCAGACTGACCACACTCTGTCAATGTCACGCACCCAGGGAAGGGCACACTGACCGCACTCTGTCAATGTAACACACCCAGGGAAGAGCAGACTGACCCCACTCTGTCAATGTAACACACCCTGGGAAGAGCAGACTGACCCCAATCTGTCAATGTACCACACCCTGGGAAGAGCAGACTGACCCCAATCTGTCACTGTAACACACCCAGTGAACAGCAGACTGACCCCACTCTGTCAATGTAACAAACCCATGGAAGAGCAGACTGACCCCACTCTGTCAATGTAACAGACGCTGGTAAGAGCAGACTGAACCCACTCTGTCAATGTAACCCACCCAGGGAAGAGCAGACTGACCCCACTCTGTCAATCTAATGCACCCTGGGAAGAGCAGACTGACCCCACTCTGTCACTGTAACACACCCAGGAACGAGCAGACTGACCCCACTCTGTCAATGTAACACGCCCAGGGAAGGGTAGACTGACCCCACTCTGTCAATGAAACACACCCAAGGAAGAGCAGACTGACCCCACTCTGTCAATGTAACATACCCTGGGAGGAGCAGACTAACCCCACTCTGTCAATGTAACACACGCAGGGAAGAGTAGACTGACCCCACTCTGTCAATGTAACACACACAGGGAAGAGCAGACGGACCCCACTCTGTCAATGTAACACACCCTGGGAGGAGCAGTCTGACCCCACTCTGTCAATGTAATACACCCAGGGAAGAGCAGACTGACCCCACTCTGTCAACGTAATACACCCAGTGCAGAGTAGACTGATCCCACTCTGTCAATGTAACACACCCAGGGAAGAGCAGACTGACGTCACTCTGTCAATGTAAAACACCCAGGGAAGAGCAGACTGACCCCTTTCTGTCAACGTTTCACACCCAGGGAAGATCAGACTGACCCAACTCTGTCAATGTAACACACTCTGGGAAGAGCAGGCTGACCCAACTCTGTCATTGTAAAACACCCAGGGAAGAGCAGACTGACCCCTCTCTGTCATTGTAACACACCCAGGGAAGAGCAGACTGACCCCACTCTGTCAATGTAACACACCCAGGGAAGAGCAGACTGACCCCAGTCTGTCAATGTAACACACCCAGGGAAGAGCAGACTGACCCCAGTCTGTCAATGTAAAACACCCAGGGAAGAGCAGACTGACCCCTTTCTGTCAACGTTTCACACCCAGGGAAGATCAGACTGACCCAACTCTGTCAATGTAACACATTCTGGGAAGAGCAGGCTGACCCAACTCTGTCATTATAAAACACCCAGGGAAGAGCAGACTGACCCCTCACTGTCATTGTAACACACCCAGGGAAGAGCAGACTGACCTCACTCTGTCAATGTAACACACCCAGGGAAGAGCAGACTGAGCCCCCTCTGTCAATGTAACACAACCAGGGAACAGACGTTTGACCTGGCTAGGTCAATGTAACATACCGAGGGAAGAGCAGACTAACCCCAGTCTGTCAATGTAACACACCCAGGGAAGAGCAGACTGACCCCACTCTGTCAATGTAACACACCCAGGGAAGAGCAGACTGACCCCACTCTGTCAATGTCACGCACCCAGGGAAGAGCAGACTGACCGCACTCTGTCAATGTCACGCACCCAGGGAAGAGCAGACTGACCCCACTATGTCAATGTAACACACCCAGGGAAGAGCAGACTGACCCCACACATTCAATGTAACACATCCAGGGAAGAGCAGACTGACCCCTCTCTGTCAATGTAACACACCCAGGGAAGAGCAGACTGACTCCACTCTGTCAATGTAACACACCCAGGGAAGAGCAGACTGACCCCACTGTGTCAATGTAACACACCCAGGGAAGAGCAGACTGACCCCACACATTCAATGTAACACATCCAGGGAAGAGCAGACTGACCCCTCTCTGTCAATGTAACACACCCAGGGAAGAGCAGACTGACCCCTCTCTGTCAATGTAACACACCCAGGGAAGAGCAGACTGAATCCACTCTGGCAATGTAACACACCCAGGGAAGAGCAGACTGACCTCACCCGGTCAAATATAACAGACACAGGGAAGAGCAGACTGACCACACTCTGTCATTGCAACACCCCCAGGGTTAGAGCAGACTGACCCCTTTCTATCAACGTTATACACCCAGGGAAGATCAGACTGACCCAACTCTGTCAATGTAACACACCGCGGGAAGAGCAGACTGACCCCACTCGTTCAATGTAAAACACCCAAGGAAGAGCAGACTGACCCCACTCTGTCATTGTAACACACCCAGGGAAGAGCAGACTGACCCCTCTCTGTCAATGTAACACACCCAGGGAAGAGCAGACTGACCCCACTGTGTCAATGTAACACACCCAGGGAAGAGCAGACTGACCCCACACATTCAAAGGAACACATCCAGGGAAGAGCAGACTGACCCCTCTCTGTCAATGTAACACACCCAGGGAAGAGCAGACTGACCCCACTCTGTAAATGTAACACACCCAGGGAACAGCAGACTGACCCCACTCTGTCAATGTCACGCACCCAGGGAAGAGCACACTGACCCCACCCTGTCAAAGTAACACACCCAGGGAAGGGCAGACTGACCCCACTCTGTCAATGTAACACTCCCAGGGAAGAGCAGACTGACCCCACTCTGTCAATTTAAAACACCCAGGGAAGTGCACGCTGACCCCACTCTGTCAATGTAACACACCCTGGGAAGAGCAGACTGACCCCACTCTGTCACTGTAACACACCCAGGGAAGAGCAGACTGACCCCACTCTGTCAATGTAACAAACCAATGGAAGAGCAGACTGACCCCACTCTGTCAATGTAACAGACGCTGGTAAGAGCAGACTGACCGCACTCAGTCAATGTAACCCACCCAGGGAAGAGCAGACTGACCCCACTCTGTCAATCTAATGCACCCTGGGAAGAGCAGACTGACCCGACTCTGTCACTGTAACACGCCCAGGGATAAGCAGACTGACCCCACTCTGTCACTGTAACACACCCAGGGAAGAGCAGACTGACCCCACTCTGTCAATGTAACAAACCCAGGGAAGAGCAGACTGACCCTTACTCTGTCAATGTAACAGACGCAGGCAAGAGCAGACTGACCGCACTCAGTCAATGTAACCCACCCTGGGAAGAGCAGACTGACCCCACTCTGTCAATGTAACACACCCAGGGAAGAGCAGACTAACCCCACTCAGTCAATGTAACCCACCCTGGGAAGAGCAGACTGACCCCTTTCTGTCAACGTTTCACACCCAGGGAAGATCAGACTGACCCAACTCTGTCAATGTAACACATTCTGGGAAGAGCAGACTGACCCAACTCTGTCATTGTAACACACCCAGGGAAGAGCAGACTGACCCCTCTCTGTCATTGTAACACACCGAGGGAAGAGCAGACTGATTTCAATCTGTCAATGTAACACACCCAGGGAAATGCAGACAGAGCCCCCTCTGTCAATGTAACACACCCAGAGAACAGAAGATTGACCTGCCTAGGTCAATGTAACATACCCAGGGAAGAGCAGACTGACCCCACTCTGTCAATGTAACACACCCAGGGAAGAGCAGACTGACCCCACTCTGTCAATGTCACGCACCCAGGGAAGAGCAGACTGACTGCACTCTGTCAATGTCACGCACCCAGGGAAGAGCAGACTGACCCCTCTCTGTCAATGTAACACACCCAGGGAAGAGCAGACTGACCCCTCTCGGTCAATGTAACACACCCAGGGAAGAGCAGACTGAAACCACTCTGGCAATGTAACACACCCAGGGAAGAGCAGACTGACCTCACCCGGTCAAATATAACAGACACAGGGAAGAGCAGACTGACCACACTCTGTCATTGCAACACACCCAGGGAAGAGCAGACTGACCCCTTTCTATCAACGGTAAACACCCAGGGAAGATCAGACTGACCCAACTCTGTCAATGTAACACACCGCGGGAAGAGCAGACTGACCCCACTCGTTCAATGTAAAACACCCAAGGAAGAGCAGACTGACCCCACTCTGTCATTGTAACACACCCAGGGAAGAGCAGACTGACCCCTCTCTGTCAATGTAACACACCCAGGGAAGAGCAGACTGACCCCACTGTGTCAATGTAACACACCCAGGGAAGAGCAGACTGACCCCACACATTCAATGGAACACATCCAGGGAAGAGCAGACTGACCCCTCTCTGTCAATGTAACACACCCAGGGAAGAGCAGACTGACCCCATTCTGTAAATGTAACACACCCAGGGAACAGCAGACTGACCCCACTCTGTCAATGTCACGCACCCAGGAAAGAGCAGACTGACCCCACCCTGTCAAAGTAACACACCCAGGGAAGGGCAGACTGACCCCACTCTGTCAATGTAACACTCCCAGGGAAGAGCAGACTGACCCCACTCTGTCAATTTAAAACACCCAGGGAAGTGCACGCTGACCCCACTCTGTCAATGTAACACACCCTGGGAAGAGCAGACTGATCCCCCTCTGTCACTGTAACACACCCAGGGAAGAGCAGACTGACCCCACTCTGTCAATGTAACAAACCCATGGAAGAGCAGACTGACCCCACTCTATCAATGTAACAGACGCTGGTAAGAGCAGACTGACCGCACTCAGTCAATGTAACCCACCCAGGGAAGAGCAGACTGACCCCACTCTGTCAATCTAATGCACCCTGGGAAGAGCAGACTGACCCCACTCTGTCACTGTAACACACCCAGGGACAAGCAGACTGACCCCACTCTGTCACTGTAACACACCCAGGGAAGAGCAGACTGACCCCACTCTGTCAATGTAACAAACCCAAGGAAGAGCAGACTGACCCCACTCTGTCAATGTAACATACCCTGGGAGGAGCAGACTAACCCCACTCTGTTAATGTAACACACGCAGGGAAGAGTAGACTGACCACACTCTGTCAATGTAACACACACAGGGAAGAGCAGACGGACCCCACTCTGTCAATGTAACACACCCTGGGAGGAGCAGTCTGACCCCACTCTGTCAATGTAACACACCCAGGGAAGAGCAGACTGACCCCACTCTGTCAATGTAAGACACCCAGTGCAGAGTAGACTGATCCCACTCTGTCAATGTAACACACCCAGGGAAGAGCAGACTGACGTCACTCTGTCAATGTAAAACACCCAGGGAAGAGCAGACTGACCCCTTTCTGTCAACGTTTCACACCCAGGGAAGATCAGACTGACCCAACTCTGTCAATGTAACACATTCTGGGAAGAGCAGGCTGACCCAACTCTGTCATTGTTAAACACCCAGGGAAGAGCAGACTGACCCCTCTCTGTCATTGTAACACACCCAGGGAAGAGCAGACTGACGTCACTCTGTCAATGTAACACACCCAGGGAAGAGCAGACTGAGCCCCCTCTGTCAATGTAACACAACCAGGGAACAGACGATTGACCTGGCTAGGTCAATGTAACATACCCAGGGAAGAGCAGACTAACCCCACTCTGTCAATGTAACACACCCAGGGAAGAGCAGACTGACCCCACTCTGTCAATGTAACACACCCAGGGAAGAGCAGACTGACCCCACTCTGTCAATGTCACGCACCCAGGGAAGAGCAGACTGACCGCACTCTGTCAATGTCACGCACCCAGGGAAGAGCAGACTGACCCCACTGTGACAATGTAACACACCCAGGGAAGAGCAGACTGACCCCACACATTCAATGTAACACATCCAGGGAAGAGAAGACTGACCCCTCTCTGTCAATGTAACACACCCAGGGAAGAGCAGAATGACTACACTCTGTCAATGTAAAACACCCCGGGAAGAGCAGACTGACCCCACTGTGTCAATGTAACACACCCAGGGAAGAGCAGACTGACCCCACACATTCAATGTAACACATCCAGGGAAGAGCAGACTGACCCCTCTCTGTCAATGTAACACACCCAGGGAAGAGCAGACTGACCCCTCTCTGTCAATGTAACACATCCAGGGAAGAGCAGACTGAAACCACTCTGGCAATGTAACACACCCAGGGAAGAGCAGACTGACCTCACCCGGTCAAATATAACAGACACAGGGAAGAGCAGACTGACCACTCTCTGTCATTGCAACACACCCAGGGAAGAGCAGACTGACCCCTTTCTATCAACGTTATACACCCAGGGAAGATCAGACTGACCCAACTCTGTCAATGTAACACACCGCGGGAAGAGCAGACTGACCCCACTCGTTCAATGTAAAACACCCAAGGAAGAGCAGACTGACCCCACTCTGTCATTGTAACACACCCAGGGAAGAGCAGACTGACCCCTCTCTGTCAATGTAACACACCCAGGGAAGAGCAGACTGACCCCACTGTGTCAATGTAACACACCCAGGGAAGAGCAGACTGACCCCACACATTCAATGGAACACATCCAGGGAGAGCAGACTGACCCCTCTCTGTCAATGTAACACACCCAGGGAAGAGCAGACTGACCCCACTCTGTAAATGTAACACACCCAGGGAACAGCAGACTGACCCCACTCTGTCAATGTCACGCACCCAGGGAAGAGCAGACTGACCCCACCCTGTCAAAATAACACACCCAGGGAAGGGCAGACTGACCCCACACTGTCAATGTAACACTCCCAGGGAAGAGCAGACTGACCCCACTCTGTCAATTTAAAACACCCAGGGAAGTGCACGCTGACCCCACTCTGTCAATGTAACACACCCTGGGAAGAGCAGACTGACCCCACTCTGTCACTGTAACACACCCAGGGAAGAGCAGACTGACCCCACTCTGTCAATGTAACCCACCCAGGGAAGAGCCGACTGACCCCACTCTGTCAATCTAATGCACCCTGGGAAGAGCAGACTGACCCCACTCTGTCACTGTAACACACCCAGGGACAAGCAGACTCACCCCACTCTGTCAATGTAACACGCCCAGGGAAGGGTAGACTGACCCCACTCTGTCAATGAAACACACCCAGGGAAGAGCAGACTGACCCTACTCTGTCAATGTAACAGACGCAGGCAAGAGCAGACTGACCCCATTCTAGCAAAGTAACACAGCCAGGGAATATTAGACTGACCCCACTCTGTCAATGTAACACACCTAGGGAAGAGCAGACTGACCTCACTCTGTCAATTTAACACCCCCAGGGAAGAGCAGACTGACCGCACTCTTTCAATGTAACTCCCCCAGGGAAGAGCAGACTGACTCCACTCTGTCAATGTAAGACCCCCAGGGAAGAGCAGACTGAGCACACTCTGTCAATGTAACACACCCAGGGAAGAGCAGACTGACCCCATTCTGTCAATGTAACAGACCCAGGGAAGAGCAGACTGACCCCAATCTGTCAGTGTAACTCACCCAAGGAAGGCCAGACTGACCCCCCTCTGTCAATGTAACACACCCAGGGAAGCGCAGACCGACCACACTCTGTCAATGTAACACACCCTGGGAAGAGCAGACTGACCCCACTCTGTCAATGTAACACACCCAGGGAAGAGCAGACTGAGCCCCCTCTGTCAATGTAACACAACCAGGGAACAGACGATTGACCTGGCTAGGTCAATGTAACATACCCAGGGAAGAGCAGACTAACCCCACTCTGTCAATGCAACACACCCAGGGAAGAGCAGACTGACCCCACTCTGTCAATGTAACACACCCAGGGAAGAGCAGACTGACCCCACTCTGTCAATGTCACGCACCCAGGGAAGAGCAGACTGACCGCACTCTGTCAATGTCACGCACCCAGGGAAGAGCAGACTGACCCCACTGTGTCAATGTAACACACCCAGGGAAGAGCAGACTGACCCCACACATTCAATGTAACACATCCAGGGAAGAGCAGACTGACCCCTCTCTGTCAATGTAACACACCCAGGGAAGAGCAGACTGACCCCACTCTGTCAATGTCACGCACCCAGGGAAGAGCAGACTGACCGCACACTGTCAATGTAACACACCCAGGGAAGAGCAGATTGACCCCACTGTGTCAATTTAACACACCCAGGGAAGAGCAGACTGACCCCACACTTTCAATGTAACCCACGGAGGGAAGAGCAGACTGACCTCACCCGGTCAAATATAACAGACACAGGGAAGAGCAAACTGACCACACTCTGTCATTGCAACACACCCATGGAAGAGCAGACTGACCCCTTTCTGTCAACGTTATACCCCCAGGGAAGATCAGACTGACCCAACTCTGTCAATGTAACACACCGCGGGAAGAGCAGACTAACCCCACTCGGTCAATGTAAAACACCCAAGGAAGAGCAGACTGACCCCACTCTGTCATTGTAACACACACAGGGAAGAGCAGACTGACCTCACTCTGTCAATTTAACACCCCCAGGGAAGAGCAGACTGACCGCACTCTTTCAATGTAACTCCCCCAGGGAAGAGCAGACTGACTCCACTCTGTCAATGTAAGACCCCCAGGGAAGAGCAGACTGAGCACACTCTGTCAATGTAACACACCCAGGGAAGAGCAGACTGACCCCATTCTGTCAATGTAACAAACCCAGGGAAGAGCAGACTGACCCCAATCTGTCAGTGTAACTCACCCAAGGAAGGCCAGACTGACCCCCCTCTGTCAATGTAACACACCCAGGGAAGCGCAGACCGACCACACTCTGTCAATGTAACACACCCTGGGAAGAGCAGACTGACCCCACTCTGTCAATGTAACACACCCAGGGAAGAGCAGACTGAGCCCCCTCTGTCAATGTAACACAACCAGGGAACAGACGATTGACCTGGCTAGGTCAATGTAACATACCCAGGGAAGAGCAGACTAACCCCACTCTGTCAATGCAACACACCCAGGGAAGAGCAGACTGACCCCACTCTGTCAATGTAACACACCCAGGGAAGAGCAGACTGACCCCACTCTGTCAATGTCACGCACCCAGGGAAGAGCAGACTGACCGCACTCTGTCAATGTCACGCACCCAGGGAAGAGCAGACTGACCCCACTGTGTCAATGTAACACACCCAGGGAAGAGCAGACTGACCCCACACATTCAATGTAACACATCCAGGGAAGAGCAGACTGACCCCTCTCTGTCAATGTAACACACCCAGGGAAGAGCAGACTGACCCCACTCTGTCAATGTCACGCACGCAGGGAAGAGCAGACTGACCGCACACTGTCAATGTAACACACCCAGGGAAGAGCAGATTGACCCCACTGTGTCAATTTAACACACCCAGGGAAGAGCAGACTGACCCCACACTTTCAATGTAACCCACGGAGGGAAGAGCAGACTGACCTCACCCGGTCAAATATAACAGACACAGGGAAGAGCAAACTGACCACACTCTGTCATTGCAACACACCCATGGAAGAGCAGACTGACCCCTTTCTGTCAACGTTATACCCCCAGGGAAGATCAGACTGACCCAACTCTGTCAATGTAACACACCGCGGGAAGAGCAGACTAACCCCACTCGGTCAATGTAAAACACCCAAGGAAGAGCAGACTGACCCCACTCTGTCATTGTAACACACACAGGGAAGAGCAGACTGACCTCTCTCTGTCAATGTAACACACCCAGGGAAGAGCAGACTGACCCCACTCTGTCAATGTAACACACCCAGGGAAGAGCAGACTGACCCCACTCGGTCAATGTAAAACACCCAAGGAAGAGCAGACTGACCCCACTCTGTCATTGTAACACACCCAGGGAAGAGCAGACTGACCCCTCTCTGTCAATGTAACACACCCAGGGAAGAGCAGACTGACCCCACTCTGTCAATGTAACACACCCAGGGAACAGCAGACTAACCCCACTCTGTCAATGTCACGCACCCAGGGAAGAGCAGACTGACCCCACCCTGTCAAAGTAACACACCCAGGGAAGGGCAGACTGACCCCACTCTGTCAATGTAACACTCCCAGGGAAGAGCAGACTGACCCCACTCTGTCAATTTAAAACACCCAGGGAAGTGCACGCTGACCCCACTCTGTCAAAGTAACACACCCAGGGAAGAGCAGACTGACCCCACCCTGTCAATGGAACACATTCAGGGAAGAGCAGCCTGACCCCCCTCTGTCAATGAAACACACCCAGGGAAGAGTAGACTGACCCCACTCTGCCAATATAACCCACCCAAAGAAGAGCAGACTGACCCCACTCTGTCAATGTAACACACAGAGGGAAGGGCAGACTGACCCCACTCTGTCAATTTAAAACACCCAGGGAAGTGCACGCTGACCCCACTCTGTCAAAGTAACACACCCAGGGATGAGCAGACTGACCACTCTCTGTCAATGTAACACTCCCAGGGAAGAACTAACTGACACCACTCTGACAATGTAACACACCCAGGGAAAAGCAGACTGACCTCACTCGGTCAATATAACAGACACAGGGAAGAGCAGACTGACCACACTCTGTCAATGCAACACACCCAGGGAAGAGCAGACTGAGTTCACTCTGTCAAAGTAACACACCCAGGGAAGAGCAGACTGACCCCTGTCTCTCAACGTAATACACCCAGGGAACATCAGACTGTCCCAACTCTGTCAATGTAACACACCCAGGAAAGAGCAGACTGACCCCACTCTGTCAAAGTAACACACCCTGGGAAGAGCAGACTGACCCCACTCTGTCTTTGTAACACACCCAGGGAAGAGCAGACTGACCTCACTCTGTCAATGTAACACACCCAGGGAAGAGCAGACTAACCCCATTGTCAATGTAACACACCCAGGGAAAGGCAGACGGACCCTGTTCTGTCAATGTAACACACCCAGGGAAGAGCATACTGACCCCACTCTGTCAATGTAACGCACCCAGGGAAGAGCAGACTGACCCCACTCTGTCAGTATAACACACCCAGGGAAGAGCAGACTGACCCCACTCTGTCAATGTAACACACCCAGGGAAGAGCAGACTGACCCCACTCTCTCAATGTAAGACACACAGGGAAGAGTAGACTGACCCCACTCTGTCAATGTAACACACCCAGGGAAGAGCAGACTCACCCCACTCTGTTAATGTAAAACACGCAGGGAAGAGCAGACTGACCCCTTTCTGTCAACGTTACACACCCAGGGAAGATCAGACTGACCGAACTCTGTCAATGTAACACATTCTGAGAAGAGCAGACTGACCCCACTCTGTCAATGCAACACACCCAGGGAAGAGCAGACTGACCCCACTCTATCATTGTAACACACCCAGTGAAGAGCAGGCTGACTTCACTCTGTCAATGTAACACACCCAGGGAAGAGCAGACTGACCCCATTCTGTCAATGTAACACACACAGGGAAGAGCAGACTGACCCCACTCTGTCAATGTAACTCACCCAGGGAAGAGAAGATTGCCCCCCCATTGTCAATGTAACACACCCAGGGCAGACCAGAGTGACCTCTCTATCTCAATGTAACTCACCTAGGGAAGAGCAGACTGACCCCAATCTGTCAAAGTAACAAACTCAGGGAAGAGCAGACTGTCCCCACTCTGTCAAAGTAACACACTCAGGGAAGAGCAGACTGACCTCACTCTGTCAATGTAACACACCCAGGGAAGAGCAGACTGTCCCCACTCTGTCAATGTAACACACCCAGGGAAGAGCAGACTGACCCCACTCTGTCAATCTCACGCACCCAGGGAAGAGCACACTGACCGCACTCTGTCAATGTAACACACGCAGGGAAGAGTAGACTGACCCCACTCTGTCAATGTAACACACGCAGGGAAGAGTAGACTGACTCCAATCTGGCAATGTAACAAACCCATGGAAGAGCAGACTGACCCCACTCTGTCAATGTAACAGACGCTGGTAAGAGCAGACTGACCGCACTCAGTCAATGAAACCCACCCAGGGAAGAGCAGACTGACCCCACTCTGTCAATCTAATGCACCCTGGGAAGAGCAGACTGACCCCACTCTGTCACTGTAACACACCCAGGGACAAGCAGACTGACCCCACTCTGTCAATGTAACATGCCCAGGGAAGGGTAGACTGACATCACTCTGTAAATGAAACACACCCAAGGAAGAGCAGACTGACCCCACTCTGTCAATGTAACATACCCTGGGAAGAGCAGACTGACCCCATTCTAGCAAAGTAACACAGCCAGGGAAGAGCAGACTTACCCCACTCTGTCAATGTAACACACCCAGGGAAGAGCAGACTGACCTCACTCTGTCAATTTAACACCCCCAGGGAAGAGCAGACTGACCGCACTCTTTCAATGTAACTCCCCCAGGGAAGAGCAGACTGACTCCACTCTGTCAATGTAAGACCCCCAGGGAAGAGCAGACTGAGCACACTCTGTCAATGTAACACACCCAGGGAAGAGCAGACTGACCCCACTCTGTCAATGTAACAGACCCAGGGAAGAGCAGACTGACCCCAATCTGTCAGTGTAACACAGTCAGGGAAGGCCAGACTGACCCCCCTCTGTCAATGTAACACACACAGAGAAGAGCAGACCAACCACACTCTGTCAATGTAACACACCCAGGGAAGAGCAGACTGACCCCACTCTGTCAATTTAAAACACCCAGGGAAGTGCACGCTGACCCCACTCTGTCAAAGTAACACACCCAGGGATGAGCAGACTGACCACTCTCTGTCAATGTAACACTCCCAGGGAAGAACTAACTGACACCACTCTGACAATGTAACACACCCAGGGAAAAGCAGACTGACCTCACTCGGTCAATATAACAGACACAGGGAAGAGCAGACTGACCACACTCTGTCAATGCAACACACCCAGGGAAGAGCAGACTGAGTTCACTCTGTCAATGTAACACACCCAGGGAAGAGCAGACTGACCCCTGTCTCTCAACGTAATACACCCAGGGAACATCAGACTGTCCCAACTCTGTCAATGTAACACACCCAGGAAAGAGCAGACTGACCCCACTCTGTCAAAGTAACACACCCTGGGAAGAGCAGACTGACCCCACTCTGTCTTTGTAACACACCCAGGGAAGAGCAGACTGACCTCACTCTGTCAATGTAACACACCCAGGGAAGAGCAGACTAACCCCATTGTCAATGTAACACACCCAGGGAAAGGCAGACGGACCCTGTTCTGTCAATGTAACACACCCAGGGAAGAGCATACTGACCCCACTCTGTCAATGTAACGCACCCAGGGAAGAGCAGACTGACCCCACTCTGTCAGTATAACACACCCAGGGAAGAGCAGACTGACCCCACTCTGTCAATGTAACACACCCAGGGAAGAGCAGACTGACCCCACTCTCTCAATGTAAGACACACAGGGAAGAGTAGACTGACCCCACTCTGTCAATGTAACACACCCAGGGAAGAGCAGACTCACCCCACTCTGTTAATGTAAAACACCCAGGGAAGAGCAGACTGACCCCTTTCTGTCAACGTTACACATCCAGGGAAGATCAGACTGACCCAACTCTGTCAATGTAACACATTCTGGGAAGAGCAGACTGACCCCACTCTGTCAATGCAACACACCCAGGGAAGAGCAGACTGACCCCACTCTATCATTGTAACACACCCAGTGAAGAGCAGGCTGACTTCACTCTGTCAATGTAACACACCCAGGGAAGAGCAGACTGACCCCATTCTGTCAATGTAACACACACAGGGAAGAGCAGACTGACCCCACTCTGTCAATGTAACAGACGCTGGTAAGAGCAGACTGACCGCACTCAGTCAATGAAACCCACCCAGGGAAGAGCAGACTGACCCCACTCTGTCAATCTAATGCACCCTGGGAAGAGCAGACTGACCCCGCTCTGTCACTGTAACACACCCAGGGACAAGCAGACTGACCCCACTCTGTCAATGTAACATGCCCAGGGAAGGGTAGACTGACATCACTCTGTCAATGAAACACACCCAAGGAAGAGCAGACTGACCCCACTCTGTCAATGTAACATACCCTGGGAAGAGCAGACTGACCCCATTCTAGCAAAGTAACACAGCCAGGGAAGAGCAGACTTACCCCACTCTGTCAATGTAACACACCCAGGGAAGAGCAGACTGACCTCACTCTGTCAATTTAACACCCCCAGGGAAGAGCAGACTGACCGCACTCTTTCAATGTAACTCCCCCAGGGAAGAGCAGACTGACTCCACTCTGTCAATGTAAGACCCCCAGGGAAGAGCAGACTGAGCACACTCTGTCAATGTAACACACCCAGGGAAGAGCAGACTGACCCCACTCTGTCAATGTAACAGACCCAGGGAAGAGCAGACTGACCCCAATCTGTCAGTGTAACACACTCAGGGAAGGCCAGACTGACCCCCCTCTGTCAATGTAACACACACAGAGAAGAGCAGACCGACCACACTCTGTCAATGTAACACACCCAGGGAAGAGCAGACTGACCTCACTCTGTCAATGTAACACACCCAGGGAAGAGCAGACTGAGCCCCCTCTGTCAATGTAACACAACCAGGGAACAGACGATTGACCTGGCAAAGTCAATGTAACATACCCAGGGGAGAGCAGACTAACCCCACTCTGTCAATGTAACACACCCAGGGAAGAGCAGACTGACCCCACTCTGTCAATGTAACACACCCAGGGAAGAGCAGACTGACCCCACTCTGTCAATGTCACGCACCCAGGGAAGAGCAGACTGACCGCACTCTGTCAATGTCACGCACCCAGGGAAGAGCAGACTGACCCCACTGTGTCAATGTAACACACCCAGGGAAGAGCAGACTGACCCCACACATTCAATGTAACACATCCAGCGGAGAGCAGACTGACCCCTCTCTGTCAATGTAACACACCCAGGGAAGAGCAGACTGACTCCACTCTGTCAATGTAACACACCCAGGGAAGAGCAGACTGACCCCACTCTGTCAATGTCACGCACCCAGGGAAGTGCAGACTGACCGCACACTGTCAATGTAACACACCCAGGGAAGAGCAGATTGACCCCACTGTGTCAATTTAACACACCCAGGGAAGAGCAGACTGACCCCACTCTGTCAATGTAACACACCCAGGGAAGAGCAGACTGTCCCCACTCTGTCAATGTAACACACCCAGGGAAGAGCAGACTGACCTCACTCTGTCAATGTAACACACCCAGGGAAGAGCAGACTGACCCCACTCTGTCAATGTAACACACCCAGGGAAGAGCAGACTGACCCCACTCTGTCAATGTAAAACACCCAGGGAAGAGCAGACTGACCCCTTTCTGTCAACGTTTCACACCCAGGGAAGATCAGACTGACCCAACTCTTTCAATGTAACACATTCTGGGAAGAGCAGGCTGACCCAACTCTGTCATTGTAACACACCCAGGGAAGAGCAGACTGACCCCTCTCTGTCATTGTAACACACCCAGGGAAGAGCAGACTGACCTCACTCTGTCAATGTAACACACCCAGGGAAGAGCAGACTAACCCAACTCTGTCAATGTAACACACCCAGGGAAGAGCAGACTGACCCCACTCTGTCAATGTAACATACTCGGGGAATAGCAGTCTGACCCCACTCTGTCAATGTATCACACCCAGGGGAGAGCAGACTGAACCAACCCTGTGAATGTAACTCACCCAGGGAAGAGCAGACAGACCTCACTCTGTCAATGTAACACACCGCGGGAAGAGCAGACTGACCCCAGCCTGTCAATGTAACACACCCAAGTAAGAGCAGACTGACCCCACTCTGTCATTGTTACACATCCAGGGAAGAGCAGACTGACCCCTCTCTGTCAATGTAACTCACCCAGGGAACAGAAGATTGACCTCACTCGGTCAATGTAACATACCCAGGGAAGAGCAGACGAACCCCACTCTGTCAATGTAACACACCCAGGGAAGAGCAGATTGATCCCACTGTGTCAATGTAACACACCCAGGGAAGAGCAGACTGACCCCACACTTTCAATGTAACACATCCAGGGAAGAGCAGACTGACCGCATTCGGTCAATGTAACCCACCCAGGGAAGAGCAGACTGACCCCTCTCTGTCAATGTAACACACCCAGGGAAGAGCAGATTTACCCCACTCTGTCAATGTAACAAACCCTGGGAAGAGCAGACTGACCCCACTCTGTCAATGTAACACACCCAGGGAATAGCAGACTGACCCCATTCTGTCAATGTAACACACCCAGGGAAGAACAGACTGACCCCACTCTGTCAATGTAAGACACCCAGGGGAGAGCAGACTTACCCCACTCTGTCAATGTAACACACCCAGGGAAGAGCAGACTGACCCCACTCTGTCAATGTAACACAACCAGGGAAGAGCAGACAGACCCCGTTCTGTCAATGTAACACACCCAGGGAAGAGCAGACTGACCCCACTCTGTCAATGTAACACAACCAGGGAAGAGCAGACAGACCCCGTTCTGTCAATGTAACCCACCCAGGGAAGAACAGACTGACCCCACTCAGTCATTATCACAGACCCAGGGAAGAGCAGACTCACCCAACTCTGTCAATGTAACACACCCAGGGGAGACCAGAGTGACCCCTCTATCACAATGTAACTCACCTAGGGAAGAGCAGACTGACCCCACTCTGTCAAAGTAACACACTCAGGGAAGAGCAGACTCTTCCCACTCTGTCAAAGTAACACACTCAGGGAAGAGCAGACTGACCTCACTCTGTCAATGTAACACACCCAGGGAAGAGCAGACTGACCCCACCCTGTCAATGTAACACACCCAGGGAAGAGCAGACACACCGCACTCTGTCAATGTAACAGACTCAGGGAAGAGCAGTCTGACCCCACTCTGTCAATGTATCACACCCAGGGGAGAGCAGACTGAACCAACCCTGTCAATGTAACTCACCCAGGGAAGAGCAGACAGACCTCACTCTGTCAATGTAACACAACGCGGGAAGAGCAGACTGACCCCACTCTGTCAATGTAACACACCCAAGGAAGAGCAGACTGACCCCACTCTGTCATTGTAACACATCCAGTGAAGAGCAGACTGACCCCTCGCTGTCAATGTAACTCACCCAGGGAACAGAAGATTGACCTCACTCGGTCAATGTAACATAACCAGGGAAGAGCAGACTAACCCCACTCTGTCAATGTAACACACCCAGGGAAGAGCAGATTGATCCCACTGTGTCAATGTAACAAACCCAGGGAAGAGCAGACTGACCCCACACTTTCAATGTAACACATCCAGGGAAGAGCAGACTGACCGCATTCGGTCAATGTAACACACCCAGGGAAGAGCAGACTGACCCCTCTCTGTCAATGTAACACACCCAGGGAAGAGCAGATTTACCCCACTCTGTCAATGTAACACACCCAGGGAAGAGCAGACTGACCCCATTCTGTCAATGTAACACACCCAGGGAAGAACAGACTGACCCCACTCTGTAAATGTAAGACACCCAGGGGAGAGCAGACTCACCTCACTCTGTCAATGTAACACACCCAGGGAAGAGCAGACTGACCCCACTCTGTCAATGTAACACAACCAGGGAAGAGCAGACAGACCCAGTTCTGTCAATGTAACCCACCCAGGGAAGAACAGACTGACCCCACTCTGTCAATGTAACACACCCAGGGAAGAGCAGACTGACCCCACTCTATCAATGTAACCCACCCAGTGAAGAGCAGACTGACCCCTCTCCCTCCATGTAACTCACGCAGGGAAGAGCAGACTGACCCCATTCTCTCAATGTAACCCACCCAGGGAAGAGCAGACTGACCGCACTCAGTCATTATCACAGACCCAGGGAAGCGCAGACTCACCCAACTCTGTCAATGTAACACACCCAGTGGAGACCAGAGTGACCCCTCTATCACAATGTAACTAACCTAGGGAAGAGCAGACTGACCCCACTCTGTCAAAGTAACACACTCAGGGAAGAGCAGACTCTTCCCACTCTGTCAAAGTAACAAACTCAGGGAAGAGCAGACTGACCTCACTCTGTCAATGTAACACACCCAGGGAAGAGCTGACTGTCCCCACTCTGTCAATGTAACACACCCAGGGAAGAGCAGACTGACCCCACTCTGTCAATGTAACACACCCAGGGAAGAGCAGACTGACACCTCTCCCTCCGTGTAACTCACCCAGGGAAGAGCAGACTGACCTCACTCTTTCAATGTAACACACCCAGGGAAGTGCAGACTGACCCCACTCTGTCAATGTAACACCCCCAGGGGAGAGCAGACTGACCCCACTCTGTCAATGTAACACACCCAGGGAAAAGCAGACTGACCCCACTCTGTCAATGTAACACACCCAGGGAAGAGCAGACTGACCCCACTCTGTCAATATCACAGACCCAGGGAAGAGCAGACTCACCCAACTCTGTCAATGTAACACACCCAGGGGAGACCAGAGTGACCACTCAATCTCAATGTAACTCACCTATCGAAGAACAGATTGACACCACTCTGTCAAAGTAACACACTCAGGGAAGAGCAGACTGACCTCACTCTGTCAATGTAACACAACCAGGGAAGAACAGACTGACCCCACTCTGTCAATGTAAGACACCCAGGGGAGAGCAGACTTACCCCACTCTGTCAATGTAACACACCCAGGGAAGAGCAGACTGACCCCACTCTGTCAATGTAACACAACCAGGGAAGAGCAGACAGACCCCGTTCTGTCAATGTAACCCACCCAGGGAAGAACAGACTGACCCCACTCTGTCAATGTAACACACCCAGGGAAGAGCAGACTGACCCCACTCTGTCAATGTAACCCACCCAGTGAAGAGCAGACTGACCCCACTCTGTCATTATCACAGACCCAGGGAAGAGCAGACTCACCCAACTCTGTCAATGTAACTCACCCAGGGGAGACCAGAGTGACACCTCTATCACAATGTAACTCACCTAGGGAAGAGCAGACTGACCCCACTCTGTCAAAGTAACACACTCAGGGAAGAGCAGACTCTTCCCACTCTGTCAAAGTAACACACTCAGGGAAGAGCAGACTGACCTCACTCTGTCAATGTAACACACCCAGGGAAGAGCAGACTGACCCCACCCTGTCAATGTAACACACCCAGGGAAGAGCAGACACACCGCACTCTGTCAATGTAACAGACTCAGGGAAGAGCAGTCTGACCTCACTCTGTCAATGTAACACAACCAGGGAAGGGCAGACTGACCCCACTCTGTCAATGTATCACACCCAGGGGAGAGCAGACTGACCCCACCCTGTCAATCTAACTCACCCAGGGAAGAGCAGACTGACCTCACTCTGTCAATGTAACACACCGCGGGAAGAGCAGACTGACCCCACTCTGTCAATGTAACACACCCAAGGAAGAGCAGTCTGACCCCACTCTGTCATTGTAACACAGCCAGGGAAGAGCAGACTGACCCCTCTCTGTCAATGTAACTCACCCAGGGAACAGAAGATTGACCTCACTCGGTCAATGTAACATACCCAGGGAAGAGCAGACTAACCCCACTCTGTCAATGTAACACACCCAGAGAAGAGCAGACTGACCCCACTCTGTAAATGTAACACACCCAGGGAAGAGCAGACTGACCCCACTCTGTCAATGTCACGCACCCAGGGAAGAGCAGACTGACCGCACTCTGACAATGTAACACACCCAGGGAAGAGCAGATTGATCCCACTGTGTCAATGTAACACATCCAGGGAAGAACAGACTGACCCATTTCTGTCAATGTAACACACCCAGGGAAGAACAGACTGACCCCACTCTGTCAATGTAATCCACCCAGGGAAGAGCAGACTGACCCCTCTCTGTCAATGTAACACACCCAGGGAAGAGCAGATTTACCCCACTCTGTCAATGTAACAGACCCAGGGAAGAGCAGACTGACCCCACTCTGTCAATGTAACACACCCAGGGAAGGGCAGACTGACCCCATTCTGTCAATGTAACACACCCAGGGAAGAACAGACTGACCCCACTCTGTCAATGTCACGCACCCAGGGAAGAGCAGACTGACCGCACTCTGTCAATGTAACACACCCAGGGAAGAGCAGATTAATCCCACTGTGTCAATGTAACACACCCAGGGAAGAGCAGACTGACCCCACACTTTCAATGTAACACATCCAGGGAAGAGCAGACTGACCGCACTCGGTCAATGTAACCCACCCAAGGAAGAGCAGACTGACCCCTCTCTATCAATGTATCACAGCCAGGGAAGAGCAGATTTACCCCACTCTGTCAATGTAACAGACCCAGGGAAGAGCAGACTGACCCCACTCTGTCAATGTAACACACCCAGGGAAGAGCAGACTATACCCCATTCTGTCAATGTAACACACCCAGGGAAGAACAGACTGACCCCACTCTGTCAATGTAAGACACCCAGGGGAGAGCAGACATATCCCACTCTGTCAATGTAACACACCCAAGGAAGAGCAGATTGACCCCACTCTGTCAATGTAACACAACCAGGGAAGAGCAGACTGAACCCACTCTGTCAATGTAACACTCCCAGGGAAGAGCAGACAGACCCCGTTCTGTCAATGTAACCCACTCAGGGAAGAGCAGACTGACCCCACTCTGTCAATGTAACACACCCAGGGAAGAGCAGACTGACCCCACTCTGTCAATGTAACACACCCAGGGAAGAGCAGACTGACCCAACTCTGTCAGTGTAACACACCCAGGGAAGAGCAGACTGACTCCACTCTGTCAAAGTAACACACGCAGAGAAGAGCGGACTGACCCCACTCTGTCAATGTAACCCACCCAGTGAAGAGCAGACAGACCCCTCTCCCTCCATGTAACTCAGCCAGGCAAGAGCAGACTGACCCCACTCTGTCAATGTAACACACCCAGGGAAGAGCAGACTGACCCAACTCTGTCAATGTCACGCACCCAGGGAAGAGCACACTGACCGCACTCTGTCAATGTAACACACTCAGGGAAGAACAGACTGACCCGACTTTGTCAATGTAACACACCCCAGGAAGAGCAGACTGACACCACTCTGTCAATGTAACATACCCAGAGAAGAGCAGACTGACCCCACTATGTCATTGTAACACATCCAGGGAAGAGCAGACTGACCCCTCTCTGTCAATGTAACTCACCCAGGGAACAGAAGATTGACCTCACTCGGTCAATGTAACATACCCAGGGAAGAGCAGACTAACCCCACTCTGTCAATGTAACACACCCAGGGAAGAGCAGATTGATCCCACTGTGTCAATGTAACAAACCCAGGGAAGAGCAGACTGACCCCACACTTTCAATGATACACATCCAGGGAAGAGCAGACTGACCGCATTCGGTCAATGTAACCCACCCAGGGAAGAGCAGACTGACCCCTCTCTGTCAATGTAACACACCCAGGGAAGAGCAGATTTACCCCACTCTGTCAATGTAACAAACCCAGGGAAGAGCAGACGGACCCCACTCTGTCAATGTAACACACCCAGGGAAGAGCAGACTGACCCCATTCTGTCAATGTAACACACCCAGGGAAGAACAGACTGACCCCACTCTGTCAATGTAAGGCACCCAGGGGAGAGCAGACTTACCCCACTCTGTCAATGTAACACAACCAGGGAAGAGCAGACTGACCCCACTCTGTCAATGTAACACAACCAGGGAAGAGCAGACAGACACCGTTCTGTCAATGTAACCCACCCAGGGAAGAACAGACTGACCCCACTCTGTCAATGTAACACACCCAGTGAAGAGCAGACTGACCCCTCTCCCTCCATGTAACTCACCCAGGGAAGAGCAGACTGACCCCATTCTGTCAATGTAACCCACCCAGGGAAGAGCAGACTGACCGCACTCAGTCAATGTAACCCACCCAGGGAAGAGCAGACTGACCCCACTCTGTCATTATCACAGACCCAGGGAAGAGCAGACTCACCCAACTCTGTCAATGTAACACACTCAGGGGAGACCAGAGTGACCCCTCTATCACAATGTAACTCACCTAGGGAAGAGCAGACTGACCCCACTCTGTCAAAGTAACGCACTCAGGGAAGAGCAGACTCTTCCCACTCTGTCAAAGTAACACACTCAGGGAAGAGCAGACTGACCTCACTCTGTCAATGTAACATACCCAGGGAAGAGCTGACTGTCCCCAATCTGTCAATGTAACACACCCAGGGAAGAGCAGACTGACCCCACTCTGTCAATGTAACACACCCAGGGAAGAGCAGACACACCCCACTCTGTCAATGTAACATACTCAGGGAATAGCAGTCTGACCCCACTCTTTTAATGTATCACACCCAGGGGAGAGCAGACTGAACCAACCCTGTCAATGAAACTCACCCAGGGAAGAGCAGACAGACCTCACTCTGTCAATGTAACACACCGCGGGAAGAGCAGACTGACCCCACTCTGTCAATGTAACACACCCAAGGAAGAGCAGACTGACCCCACTCTGTCATTGTAACACATCCAGGGAAGAGCAGACTAACCCCACTCTGTCAATGTAACACACACAGGGAAGAGCAGATTGATCCCACTCTGTCAATGTAACACAACCAGGGAAGAGCAGACAGACCCCGTTCTGTCAATGTAACCCACCCAGGGAAGAACAGACTGACCCCACTCTGTTAATGTAACACACCCAGGGAAGAGCAGACTAACCCCACTCTGTCAATGTAACACACCCAGTGAAGAGCAGACTGACCCCTCTCCCTCCATGTAACTCACCCAGGGAAGAGCAGACTGACCCCATTCTGTCAATGTAACCCACCCAGGGAAGAGCAGACTGACCGCACTCAGTCAATGTAACCCACCCAGGGAAGAGCAGACTGACCCCACTCTGTCATTATCACAGACCCAGGGAAGAGCAGACTCACCCAACTCTGTCAATGTAACACACCCAGGGGAGACCAGAGTGACCCCTCTATCACAATGTAACTCACCTAGGGAAGAGCAGACTGACCCCACTCTGTCAAAGTAACGCACTCAGGGAAGAGCAGACTCTTCCCACTCTGTCAAAGTAACACACTCAGGGAAGAGCAGACTGACCTCACTCTGTCAATGTAACATACCCAGGGAAGAGCTGACTGTCCCCAAACTGTCAATGTAACACACCCAGGGAAGAGCAGACACACCCCACTCTGTCAATGTAACATACTCAGGGAATAGCAGTCTGACCCCACTCTTTCAATGTATCACACCCAGGGGAGAGCAGACTGAACCAACCCTGTCAATGAAACTCACCCAGGGAAGAGCAGACAGACCTTACTCTGTCAATGTAACACACCGCGGGAAGAGCAGACTGACCCCACTCTGTCAATGTAACACACCCAAGGAAGAGCAGACTGACCCCACTCTGTCATTGTAACACATCCAGGGAAGAGCAGACTGACCCCTCTCTGTCAATGTAACTCACCCAGGGAACAGAAGATTGACCTCACTCGGTCAATGTAACATACCCAGGGAAGAGCAGACTAACCCCACTCTGTCAATGTAACACACCCAGGGAAGAGCAGATTGATCCCACTGTGTCAATGTAACACACCCAGGGAAGAGCAGACTGACCCCACACTTTCAATGTAACACATCCAGGGAAGAGCAGACTGACCGCATTCGGTCAATGTAACCCACCCAGGGAAGAGCAGACTGACCCCTCTCTGTCAATGTAACACACCCAGGGAAGAGCAGATTTACCCCACTCTGTCAATGTAACAAACCCAGGGAAGAGCAGACTGACCCCACTCTGTCAATGTAACACACCCAGGGAAGAGCAGACTGACCCCATTCTGTCAATGTAACACACAGGGAAGAGCAGACTGACCTCACTCTGTTAATATAACACACCCAGGGAAGAGCAGACCGAGCCCACTCTGCACATGTAAGACACCCAGGGAAGAACAGACTGACCCCACTCTGTCAATGTAACACACCCAGGGAAGAGCAGACTGACCCCACTCTGTCAATGTAACCCAACCAGGGAAGAGCAGACAGACCCCGTTCTGTCAATGTAACCCACCCAGGGAAGAACAGACTGACCCCACTCTGTCAATGTAACACACCCAGGGAAGAGCAGACTGACCCCACTCTGTCAATGTCACCCACCCAGTGAAGAGCAGACTGACCCCTCTCCCTCCATGTAACTCACCCAGGGAAGAGCAGACTGACCCCATTCTGTCAATGTAACCCACCCAGGGAAGAGCTGACTGACCGCACACAGTCAATGTAACCCACCCAGGGAGGAGCAGACTGACCCCACTCTGTCATTATCACAGACCCAGGGAAGAGCAGACTCACCCAACTCTGTCAATGTAACACACCCAGGGGAGACAAGAGTGACCCCTCTATCACAATGTAACTCACCTAGGGAAGAGCAGACTGACCCCACTCTGTCAAAGTAACACACTCAGGGAAGAGCAGACTCTTCCCACTCTGTGAAAGTAACACACTCAGGGAAGAGCAGACTGACCTCACTCTGTCAATGTAACACACCCAGGGAAGAGCTGACTGTCCCCACTCTGTCAATGTAACACACCCAGGGGAGAGCAGACTTGCCCCACTCTGTCAATGTAACACACCCAGGGAAGAGCAGACTGACCCCACTCTGTCAATGTAACACAACCAGGGAAGAGCAGACAGACCCCGTTCTGTCAATGTAACCCACCCAGGGAAGAACAGACTGACCCCACTCTGTTAATGTAACACACCCAGAGAAGAGCAGACTAACCCCACTCTGTCAATGTAACACACCCAGTGAAGAGCAGACTGACCCCTCTCCCTCCATGTAACTCACACAGGGAAGAGCAGACTGACCCCATTCTGTCAATGTAACCCACCCAGGGAAGAGCAGACTGACCGCACTCAGTCAATGTAACCCACCCAGGGAAGAGCAGACTGACCCCACTCTGTCATTATCACAGACCCAGGGAAGAGCAGACTCACCCAACTCTGTCAATGTAACACACTCAGGGGAGACCAGAGTGACCCCTCTATCACAATGTAACTCACCTAGGGAAGAGCAGACTGACCCCACTCTGTCAAAGTAACGCACTCAGGGAAGAGCAGACTCTTCCCACTCTGTCAAAGTAACACACTCAGGGAAGAGCAGACTGACCTCACTCTGTCAATGTAACATACCCAGGGAAGAGCTGACTGTCCCCAATCTGTCAATGTAACACACCCAGGGAAGAGCAGACTGACCCCACTCTGTCAATGTAACACACCCAGGGAAGAGCAGACACACCCCACTCTGTCAATGTAACATACTCAGGGAATAGCAGTCTGACCCCACTCTTTCAATGTATCACACCCAGGGGAGAGCAGACTGAACCAACCCTGTCAATGAAACTCACCCAGGGAAGAGCAGACAGACCTCACTCTGTCAATGTAACACACCGCGGGAAGAGCAGACTGACCCCACTCTGTCAATGTAACACACCCAAGGAAGAGCAGACTGACCCCACTCTGTCATTGTAACACATCCAGGGAAGAGCAGACTAACCCCACTCTGTCAATGTAACACACACAGGGAAGAGCAGATTGATCCCACTCTGTCAATGTAACACAACCAGGGAAGAGCAGACAGACCCCGTTCTGTCAATGTAACCCACCCAGGGAAGAACAGACTGACCCCACTCTGTTAATGTAACACACCCAGGGAAGAGCAGACTAACCCCACTCTGTCAATGTAACACACCCAGTGAAGAGCAGACTGACCCCTCTCCCTCCATGTAACTCACCCAGGGAAGAGCAGACTGACCCCATTCTGTCAATGTAACCCACCCAGGGAAGAGCAGACTGACCGCACTCAGTCAATGTAACCCACCCAGGGAAGAGCAGACTGACCCCACTCTGTCATTATCACAGACCCAGGGAAGAGCAGACTCACCCAACTCTGTCAATGTAACACACCCAGGGGAGACCAGAGTGACCCCTCTATCACAATGTAACTCACCTAGGGAAGAGCAGACTGACCCCACTCTGTCAAAGTAACGCACTCAGGGAAGAGCAGACTCTTCCCACTCTGTCAAAGTAACACACTCAGGGAAGAGCAGACTGACCTCACTCTGTCAATGTAACATACCCAGGGAAGAGCTGACTGTCCCCAAACTGTCAATGTAACACACCCAGGGAAGAGCAGACACACCCCACTCTGTCAATGTAACATACTCAGGGAATAGCAGTCTGACCCCACTCTTTCAATGTATCACACCCAGGGGAGAGCAGACTGAACCAACCCTGTCAATGAAACTCACCCAGGGAAGAGCAGACAGACCTTACTCTGTCAATGTAACACACCGCGGGAAGAGCAGACTGACCCCACTCTGTCAATGTAACACACCCAAGGAAGAGCAGACTGACCCCACTCTGTCATTGTAACACATCCAGGGAAGAGCAGACTGACCCCTCTCTGTCAATGTAACTCACCCAGGGAACAGAAGATTGACCTCACTCGGTCAATGTAACATACCCAGGGAAGAGCAGACTAACCCCACTCTGTCAATGTAACACACCCAGGGAAGAGCAGATTGATCCCACTGTGTCAATGTAACACACCCAGGGAAGAGCAGACTGACCCCACACTTTCAATGTAACACATCCAGGGAAGAGCAGACTGACCGCATTCGGTCAATGTAACCCACCCAGGGAAGAGCAGACTGACCCCTCTCTGTCAATGTAACACACCCAGGGAAGAGCAGATTTACCCCACTCTGTCAATGTAACAAACCCAGGGAAGAGCAGACTGACCCCACTCTGTCAATGTAACACACCCAGGGAAGAGCAGACTGACCCCATTCTGTCAATGTAACACACAGGGAAGAGCAGACTGACCTCACTCTGTTAATATAACACACCCAGGGAAGAGCAGACCGAGCCCACTCTGCACATGTAAGACACCCAGGGAAGAACAGACTGACCCCACTCTGTCAATGTAACACACCCAGGGAAGAGCAGACTGACCCCACTCTGTCAATGTAACCCAACCAGGGAAGAGCAGACAGACCCCGTTCTGTCAATGTAACCCACCCAGGGAAGAACAGACTGACCCCACTCTGTCAATGTAACACACCCAGGGAAGAGCAGACTGACCCCACTCTGTCAATGTCACCCACCCAGTGAAGAGCAGACTGACCCCTCTCCCTCCATGTAACTCACCCAGGGAAGAGCAGACTGACCCCATTCTGTCAATGTAACCCACCCAGGGAAGAGCTGACTGACCGCACACAGTCAATGTAACCCACCCAGGGAGGAGCAGACTGACCCCACTCTGTCATTATCACAGACCCAGGGAAGAGCAGACTCACCCAACTCTGTCAATGTAACACACCCAGGGGAGACAAGAGTGACCCCTCTATCACAATGTAACTCACCTAGGGAAGAGCAGACTGACCCCACTCTGTCAAAGTAACACACTCAGGGAAGAGCAGACTCTTCCCACTCTGTGAAAGTAACACACTCAGGGAAGAGCAGACTGACCTCACTCTGTCAATGTAACACACCCAGGGAAGAGCTGACTGTCCCCACTCTGTCAATGTAACACACCCAGGGGAGAGCAGACTTGCCCCACTCTGTCAATGTAACACACCCAGGGAAGAGCAGACTGACCCCACTCTGTCAATGTAACACAACCAGGGAAGAGCAGACAGACCCCGTTCTGTCAATGTAACCCACCCAGGGAAGAACAGACTGACCCCACTCTGTTAATGTAACACACCCAGAGAAGAGCAGACTAACCCCACTCTGTCAATGTAACACACCCAGTGAAGAGCAGACTGACCCCTCTCCCTCCATGTAACTCACACAGGGAAGAGCAGACTGACCCCATTCTGTCAATGTAACCCACCCAGGGAAGAGCAGACTGACCGCACTCAGTCAATGTAACCCACCCAGGGAAGAGCAGACTGACCCCACTCTGTCATTATCACAGACCCAGGGAAGAGCAGACTCACCCAACTCTGTCAATGTAACACACTCAGGGGAGACCAGAGTGACCCCTCTATCACAATGTAACTCACCTAGGGAAGAGCAGACTGACCCCACTCTGTCAAAGTAACGCACTCAGGGAAGAGCAGACTCTTCCCACTCTGTCAAAGTAACACACTCAGGGAAGAGCAGACTGACCTCACTCTGTCAATGTAACATACCCAGGGAAGAGCTGACTGTCCCCAATCTGTCAATGTAACACACCCAGGGAAGAGCAGACTGACCCCACTCTGTCAATGTAACACACCCAGGGAAGAGCAGACACACCCCACTCTGTCAATGTAACATACTCAGGGAATAGCAGTCTGACCCCACTCTTTCAATGTATCACACCCAGGGGAGAGCAGACTGAACCAACCCTGACAATGAAACTCACCCAGGGAAGAGCAGACAGACCTCACTCTGTCAATGTAACACACCGCGGGAAGAGCAGACTGACCCCACTCTGTCAATGTAACACACCCAAGGAAGAGCAGACTGACCCCACTCTGTCATTGTCACACATCCAGGGAAGAGCAGACTGACCCCTCTCTGTCAATGTAACTCACCCAGGGAACAGAAGATTGACCTCACTCGGTCAATGTAACATACCCAGGGAAGAGCAGACTAACCCCACTCTGTCAATGTAACACACCCAGGGAAGAGCAGATTGATCCCACTGTGTCAATGTAACACACCCAGGGAAGAGCAGACTGACCCCACACTTTCAATGTAACACATCCAGGGAAGAGCAGACTGACCGCATTCGGTCAATGTAACCCACCCAGGGAAGAGCAGACTGACCCCTCTCTGTCAATGTAACACACCCAGGGAAGAGCAGATTTACCCCACTCTGTCAATGTAACAAACCCAGGGAAGAGCAGACTGACCCCACTCTGTCAATGTAACACACCCAGGGAAGAGCAGACTGACCCCATTCTGTCAATGTAACACACAGGGAAGAGCAGACTAACCTCACTCTGTTAATGTAACACACCCAGGGAAGAGCAGACCGACCCCACTCTGCACATGTAAGACACCCAGGGAAGAACAGACTGACCCCACTCTGTCAATGTAACACACCCAGGGAAGAGCAGACTGACCCCACTCTGTCAATGTAAACCAACCAGGGAAGAGCAGACAGACCCCGTTCTGTCAATGTAACCCACCCAGGGAAGAACAGACTGACCCCACTCTGTCAATGTAACACACCCAGGGAAGAGCAGACTGACCCCACTCTGTCAATGTAACCCACCCAGTGAAGAGCAGACTGACCCCTCTCCCTCCATGTAACTCACCCAGGGAAGAGCAGACTGACCCCATTCTGTCAATGTAACCCACCCAGGGATGAGCAGACTGACCGCACACAGTCAATGTAACCCACCCAGGGAGGAGCAGACTGACACCACTCTGTCATTATCACAGACCCAGGGAAGAGCAGACTCACCCAACTCTGTCAATGTAACACACCCAGGGGAGACAAGAGTGACCCCTCTATCACAATGTAACTCACCTAGCGAAGAGCAGACTGACCCCACTCTGTCAAAGTAACACACTCAGGGAAGAGCAGACTGACCTCACTCTGTCAATGTAACACACCCAGGGAAGAGCTGACTGTCCCCACTCTGTCAATGTAACACACCCAGGGAAGAGCAGACTGACCCCACTCTGTCAATGTAACACACCCAGGGAAGAGCAGGCTGACACCTCTCCCTCCGTGTAACTCACACAGGGAAGAGCAGACTGACCCCACTCTTTCAATGTTACACACCCAGGGAAGTGCAGACTGACCCCACTCTGTCAATGTAACACACCCAGGGAAGAGCAGACTGACCCCACTCTGTCAATATCACAGACCCAGGGAAGAGCAGACTCACCCAACTCTGTCAATGTAACACACCCAGGGGAGACCAGAGTGACCCCTCTATCTCAATGTAACTCACCTAGGGAAGAGCAGACTGACCCCACTCTGTCAAAGTAACACACTCAGGGAAGAGCAGACTGACCTCACTCTGTCAATGTAACTCACCTAGGGAAGAGCAGACTGACCCGACTCTGTCAATGTAACACACGCAGGGAAGGGCAGACTGACCCCATTCTGTCAATGTAACACACCCAGGGAAGAACAGACTGACCCCACTCTGTCAATGTCACGCACCCAGGGAAGAGCAGACTGACCGCACTCTGTCAATGCAACACACCCAGGGAAGAGCAGATTGATCACACTGTGTCAATTTAACACACCCAGGGAAGAGCAGACTGACCCCACACTTTCAATGTAACACATCCAGGGAAGAGCAGACTGACCGCACTCGGTCAATGTAACCCACCCAGGGAAGAGCAGACTGACCCCTCCCTGTCAATGTAACACAGCCAGGGAAGACCAGATTTACCCCACTCTGTCAATGTAACAGACCCAGGGAAGAGCAGACTGACCCCACTCTGTCAATGTAACACACCCAGGGAAGAGCAGACTGACCCCATTCTGTCAATGTAACACACCCAGGGAAGAACAGACTGACCCCACTCTGTCAATGTAAGACACCCAGGGGAGAGCAGACTTACCCCACTCTGTCAATGAAACACACCCAAGGAAGAGCAGATTGACCCCACTCTGTCAATGTAACACAACCAGGGAAGAGCAGACTGAACCCACTCTGTCAATGTAACACTCCCAGGGAAGAGCAGACAGACCCCGTTCTGTCAATGTAACCCAACCAGGGAAGAGCAGACTGACCCCACTCTGTCAATGTAACACACCCAGGGAAGAGCAGACTGACCCCACTCTGTCAATGTAACACACCCCGGGAAGAGCAGACTGACCCCACTCTGTCAATGTAACACACCCAGGGAAGAGCAGATTGACCCAACTCTGTCAGTGTAACACACCCAGGGAAGAGCAGACTGACTCCACTCTGTCAAAGTAACACACGCAGAGAAGAGCGGACTGACCCCACTCTGTCAATGTCACGCACCCAGGGAAGAGCAGACAGACCCCTCTCCCTCCATGTAACTCAGCCAGGGAAGAGCAGACTGACCCGACTCTGTCAATGTAACACACCCAGGGAAGAGCAGACTGACCCCACTCTGTCAATGTCACGCACCCAGGGAAGAGCAGACTGACCCCACTCTGCCAATATAACCCAGCCAGGGAAGAGCAGACTGACCCCACTCTGTCAATGTAACACACCCAGGGAAGAGCAGACTGACCCCACTCTGTCATTGTAACACACTCAGGGAAGAGCACACTGACCCCAGTCTGTCAATGTAACTCACAAAGGGAAGAGCAGACTGACCCCACTCTGTCAATGTAACCCACACAGCGAAGAGCTGACTGACTCCACTCTGTCAATGTAACACACCCAGGGAAGAGCAGACTGACCACACTCTGTCAATGTAACACACGCAGGGAAGTGCAGACTCACCCCACTCTGTCAATCTAACACACCCAGGGAAGAGCAGACTGACCCCAGTCTGACAATGTAACTCACAAAGGGAAGAGCAGACTGACCCCACTCTGTCAATGTAACACACCCAGGGAAGAGCAGACTGACTCCACTCTGTCAATGTAACACACCCAGGGAAGAGCAGACTGACCACACTCTGTCAATGTAACACACGCAGGGAAGAGCAGACTGACTCCACTCTGTCAATGTAACACACCCAGGGAAGTGCAGACTGACCCCACTCTGTCAATGTAACACACCCAGGGAAGAGCAGACTGACCCCACTCTGTCAATGTAACACAACCAGGGAAGAGCAGACTGACCCCACTCTGTCAATGTAACAGACCCAGGGAAGAGCAGACTGACCCCACCCTGTCAATGTAACACACTCAGGGAAGAGCAGACTGACCCCCCTCTGTCAATGAAACACACCGAGGGAAGAGCAGACTGACCCAACTCTGCCAATATAACCCAGCCAGGGAAGAGCAGACTGACCCCACTCTGTCAATTTAACACACCCAGGGAAGTGCAGACTGGCCCCACTCTGCCAATGTTGCACACCCAGGGATGAGCAGACTGACCACTCTCTGTCAATGTAACACTCCCAGGGAAGAACAAACTGACACCACTCTGGCAATGTAACACAGCCAGGGAAGAGCAGACTGACCTCACTCGGTCAATATAACAGACACAGGGAAGAGCAGACTGACCACACTCTGTCATTGCAACACACCCAGGGAAGAGCAGACTGAGTTCACTCTGTCAATGTAACACACACAGGGAAGAGCAGACTGACCCCTTTCTCTCAACGTTATACACCCAGGGAAGATCAAACTTACCCAATTCTGTCAATGTAAAACACCCTGGGAAGAGCAGACTGACCCCAAACTGTCAATGTAACACACCCAGGGAAGAGCAGACTGACCCCACACTTTCAATGTAACCAACGGGGGAAGAGCAGACTGACCGCACTCTGTCAATGTAACACACCCAGGGAAAGGCAGACAGACCCTGTTCTGTCAATGTAACACACCCAGGGAAGAGCATACTGACCCCACTCTGTCTATGTAACGCACCCAGGGAAGAGCAGACTGACCCCACTCTGTCAATATCACAGACCCAGGGAAAAGCAGACTGACCCCACTCTGTCAATGTAACACACCCAGGGAAGAGCAGACTAAACCCACTCTGTCAAAGTAACACACTCAGGGAAGAACAGACTGACCCCACTCTGTCAATGTAACGCACCCAGGGAAGAGCAGACTGACCCCACTCTGTCAATGTAACAAACCCAGGGAAGAGCAGACTGATCCCACACTGTCAACGATACACACCCAGGGAAGAGCAGACTGACCCCACTCTGTCAATGTGACACTCTCAGTGAAGAGCAGACTGACCGCACTCTGTCAATGTAACTCACCAAGGGAAGATACGACTGACCCCACTCTGTCAATGTAACACACCCAGGGAAGAGCCGACTGACCCCACTCTGTCAATGTAACACACCCAGGGATGAGCAGACTAACGCCACTCTCTCAATGTAACACACCCGGGGAAGAGCAGACTGACCCCACTCTGTCAATGTAACACACACAGTGAAGAAGAGACTGATCCCACTGTGTCAATGTAACACTCCCAGGAAAGTGCAGACTGACCCCTCTGTGTCAATGTAACACACCCAGGGAAGACAAGACTGACCCCACTCTGTCAATGTAACCCAGTCAGGGTAGAGCAGTCTGACCCCACTCTGTTAATGTAACCCACCCAGGGAAGAGCAAACTGTTTCCACTCTGTCTGTGTAACACACCCTGGGAAGAGCAGACTCACCCCACTCTGTCAATGTAACACATCCAGGTAAGAGCAGACTGACCCTTCTCTGTCAATGTAAGACACCCAGGGAAGTGCAGACTGACCCAACTCTGTCAATGTAACTCACCCAGGGAAGATACGACTGACCCCACTCTGTCAATGTAACACCCCCTGGGAAGAGCAGACTGACCCCATTCTGTCAATGTAACTCACTCAGGGAAGAGCAGACTGACCCCACTCTGTCAATGTATCTCACAAAGGGAAGAGCAGAGAGACCCCACCCTGTCAATGTAACATATCCAGGGAAGAGCAGACTGACCCCACTCTGTCAATGTAACACACCCAGGGAAGTGCAGACTGACTCCACTCTGTCAATGTAACACACCCAGGGAAGAGCAGGCTGACCACACTCTGTCAATGTAACACACGCAGGGATTTGCAGACTGACCACACTCTGTCAAAGTAACACCACCAGGGCATAGCCGACTGACCCCACTCTGTCAATGTAACACACCCAGGGAAGAGCAGACTGACCCCACTCTGTCAATGTAACACACGCAGGGAAGAGCAGACTGACCCCACTCTGTCAATGTAACACACTCAGGGAAGAGCACACTGACCCCAGTCTGTCAATGTAACTCACAAAGGGAAGAGCAGACTGACCCCACTCTGTCAATGTAACCCACCCAGGGAAGAGCTGACTGACTCCACTCTGTCAATGTAACACACCCAGGGAAGAGCAGACTGACCACACTCTGTCAATGTAACACACGCAGGGAAGTGCAGACTCACCCCACTCTGTCAATCTAACACACCCAGGGAAGAGCAGACTGACTCCACTCTGTCAATGTAACACACCCAGGGAAGAGCAGACTGACCACACTCTGTCAATGTAACACACGCAGGGAAGTGCAGACTGACCACACTCTGTCAAAGTAACACCACCAGGGCAGAGCCGACTGACCCCACTCTGTCAATGTAACACACCCAGGGAAGAGCAGACTGACCCCACTCTGTCAATGTAACACACCAGGGAAGAGCAGACTGACCCCAGTCTGTCAATGTAACTCACAAAGGGAAGAGCAGACTGACCCCACTCTGTCAATGTAACCCACCCAGGGAAGAGCAGACCGACCCCACTGCGTCAATGTAACACACCCAGTGAAGAGCAGACTGACCCCACTCTGTTAATGTAACACACCCAGGGAAGAGCAGACTGACCCCAGTCTCTCAATGTAACTCACAAAGGGAAGAGCACACTGACCTCACTCTGTCAATGTAACACCGCCAGGGAAGAGCAGACTGACCTCATTCTTTCAATGTCACTCACAAAGGGAAGAGCAGACTGCCCCCACTCTGTCAATGTAACACACCCAGGAAAGAGCAGACTGACCCCTCTGTGTCAATGTAACACACCCAGGGCAGACAAGACTGACCCCACTCTGTCAATGTAACGCACCCAGCGAAGAGCAGACTGACCCCACTCTGTCAATGTAACCCACCCAGGGTAGAGCAGACTGACCCCACTCTGTTAATGTAACCCACCCAGGGAAGAGCAAACTGTTTCCACTCTGTCGATGTAACACACCCTGGGAAGAGCAGACTCACCCCACTCTCTCAATGTAACCCACCCAGGGAAGAGCAGACTGACCGCACTCTGTCAATGTAACACCCCCAGGGAAGAGCAGACTGACCCCACTCTGTCAATGTAACACCCCCAGGGAAGAGCAGACTGACCCAACTCTGTCAATGTAACACACCCAGGGAAGAGCAGACTGACCCCATTCTATCAAAGTAACACACCCAGGGAAGAGCAGACTGACCTCACTCTGTCACTGTAACACACCCAGTGAAGAGCAGACTGACCTCACTCTGTCAATTTAACACACCCAGGGAAGAGCAGACTGACACCACTCTTTCAATGTAACACCCCCAGGGAAGAGCAGACTGACCCCACTCTGTCAATGTAAGACCCCCAGGGAAGAGCAGACTGAGCACACTCTGTCAATGTAACACACCCTGGGAAGAGCAGACTCACCCCACTCTCTCAATGTAACCCACCCAGGGAAGAGCAGACTGACCCCAATCTGTCAGTGTCACACACCCAGGGAAGGACAGACTGACCCCCATCTGTCAATGTAACACACCCAGGGAAGAGCAGACCGACCCCACTCTGTCAATGTAACACACCCAGGGAAGAGCAGACTGACCCCACTCTGTCAATGTAACACACCCAGGGAAGAGCAGACTGACCCCACTCTCTCAATGTAACACACCCGGGGAAGAGCAGACTGACCCCACTCTGTCAATGTAACACACACAGTGAAGAAGAGACTGATCCCACTGTGTCAATGTAACACTCCCAGGAAGGTGCAGACTGACCCCTCTGTGTCAATGTAACACACCCAGGGAAGACAAGACTGACCCCACTCTGTCAATGTAACGCACCCAGCGACGAGCAGACTGACCCCACTCTGTCAATGTAACCCAGTCAGGGTAGAGCAGACTGACCCCACTCTGTTAATGTAACCCACCCAGGGAAGAGCAAACTGTTTCCACTCTGTCTGTGTAACACACCCTGGGAAGAGCAGACTGACCCCACTCTGTAAATGTAACACATCCAGGTAAGAGCAGACTGACCCTTCTCTGTCAATGTAAGACACCCAGGGAAGTGCAGACTGACCCAACTCTGTCAATGTAACTCACCCAGGGAAGATACGACTGACCCCAAACTGTCAATGTTACACCCCCTGGGAAGAGCAGACTGACCCCACTCTGTCAATGTATCTCACAAAGGGAAGAGCAGACTGACCCCACCCTGTCAATGTAACATATCCAGGGAAGAGCAGACTGACCCCACTCTGTCAATGTAACACACCCAGGGAAGTGCAGACTGACTCCACTCTGTCAATGTAACACACCCAGGGAAGAGCAGGCTGACCCCACTCTGTCAATGTAACACACGCAGGGAAGTGCAGACTGACCACACTCTGTCAAAGTAACACCACCAGGGCATAGCCGACTGACCCCACTTTGTCAATGTAACACACCCAGGGAAGTGCAGACTGACTCCACTCTGTCAATATAACACACCCAGGGAAGAGCAGACTGACCACACTCTGTCAATGTAACACATGCAGGGAAGTGCAGACTGACCACACTCTGTCAATGTAACTCCCCCTGGGAAGAGCAGACTGACCCCACTCTGTCAATGTATCTCACAAAGGGAAGAGCAGACTGACCCCACCCTGTCAATGTAACATATCCAGGGAAGAGCAGACTGACCCCACTCTGTCAATGTAACACACCCAGTGAAGTGCAGACTGACTCCACTCTGTCAATGTAACACACCCAGGGAAGAGCAGACTGACCCCACTCTGTCAATGTAACACACCCAGGGAATTGCAGACTGACCCCAGTCTGTCAATGTAACTCACAAAGGGAAGAGCAGACTGACCCCACTCTGTCAATGTAACACACCCAGGGAAGAGCAGACTGATTCCACTCTGTCAATGTAACACACCCAGGGAAGAGCAGACTGACCACACTCTGTCAATGTAACACACGCAGGGATGTGCAGACTGACCACACTCTGTCAAAGTAACACCACCAGGGCAGAGCCGACTGACCCCACTCTGTCAATGTAACACACCCAGGGAAGAGCAGACTGACCCCAATCTGTCAATGTAACACACCCAGGGAAGAGCAGACTGACCCCAGTCTGTCAATGTAACTCACAAAGGGAAGAGCAGACTGGCCCCACTCTGTCAATGTAACCCACCCAGTGAAGAGCAGACCGACCCCACTGCGTCAATGTAACACACCCAGTGAAGAACAGACTGATCCCACTCTGTCAATGTAACACACACAGGGAAGGCCTGACTGACCCCACTCAGTCAATGTAACACACAGAGAAGAGCAGACTGACCTCACTCTGTTAATGTAACACACCCAGGGAAGAGCAGACTGACCACACTCTGTCAATGTAACACACACAGGGAAGACCTGACTGACCCCACTCAGTCAATGTAACACACAGGGAAGAGCAGACTGACCTCACTCTGTTAATGTAACACACCCAGGGAAGAGCAGACCGACCCCACTCTGCATATGTAAGACACCCAGGGAAGAGCACACTGACCTCACTCTGTCAATGTAACACCCCCAGGGAAGAGCAGACTGACCTCATTCTTTCAATGTCACTCACAAAGGGAAGAGCAGACTGCCCCCACTCTGTCAATGTAACACACACAGGAAAGAGCAGACTGACCCCTCTGTGTCAATGTAACACACCCAGGGCAGACAAGACTGACCCCACTCTGTCAATGTAACGCACCCAGCGAAGAGCAGACTGACCCCACTCTGTCAATGTAACCCACCCAGGGTAGAGCAGACTGACCCCAGTCTGTCAATGTAACTCACAAAGGGAAGAGCAAACTGTTTCCACTCTGTCGATGTAACACACCCTGGGAAGAGCAGACTCAACCCACTCTCTCAATGTAACCCACCCATGGAAGAGCAGACTGACCCCACTCTGTCAATGTAACACCCCCAGGGAAGAGCAGACTGACCCCACTCTGACAATATAACACACCCAGGGAAGAGCAGACTGACCCCACTCTGTCAATGTAACACACCCAGGGAAGAGCAGACTGACCCCACTCTGTCAATGTAACACATCCAGGGAAAAGCAGACTGACCCCACTCTCTCAATGTAACACACCCGGGGATGAACAGACTGACCCCACTCTGTCAATGTAACGCACCCAGCGAAGAGCAGACTGACCCCACTCTGTCAATGTAACCCAGTCAGGTTAGAGCAGACTGACCACACTCTGTTAATGTAACCCACCCAGGGAAGAGCAAATTGTTTCCACTCTGTCTGTGTGACACACCCTGGGAAGAGCAGACTCACCCCACTCTGTCAATGTAACACATCCAGGTAAGAGCAGACTGACCCTTCACTGTCAATGTAAGACACCCAGGGAAGTGCAGACTGACCCAACTCTGTCAACGTAACTCACCAAGGGAAGATATGACTGACCCCACTCTGTCAATGTAACACCCCCTGGGAAGAGCAGACTGACCCCATTCTGTCAATGTAACTCACTCAGGGAAGAGCAGACTGACCCCACTCTGTCAATGTATCTCACAAAGGGAAGAGCAGACTGACTCCAATCTGTCAATGTAACACACCCAGGGAAGAGCAGACTGACCACACTCTGTCAATGTAACGCACGCAGGGAAGTGCAGACTGACCACACTCTGTCAAAGTAACACCACCAGGGCAGAGCCGACTGACCCCACTCTGTCAATGTAACACACCCAGGGAAGAGCAGACTGACCCCACTCTGTCAATGTAACACACCCAGGGCAGAGCAGACTGACCCCAGTCTGTCAATGTAACTCACAAAGGGAAGAGCAGACTGACCCCACTCTGTCAATGTAACCCACCCAGTGAAGAGCAGACTGACTCCACTCTGTCAATGTAACACACCCAGGGAAGAGCAGACTGACCACACTCTGTCAATGTAACACACGCAGGGAAGTGCAGACTGACCCCACTCTCTCAATCTAACACACCCAGGGAAGAGCAGGCTGACCACACTCTGTCAATGTAACACACCCAGGGAAGAGCAGACTGACTCCACTCTGTCAATTTAACACACCCAGGGAAGAGCAGACTGACCACACTCTGTCAATGTAACACACGCAGGGAAGTGCAGACTGACCACACTCTGTCAAAGTGACACCACCAGGGCAGAGCCGACTGACCCAACTCTGTCAAGTTAACACACCCAGGGAAGATCAGACTGACCCCACTCTGTCAATGTAACACACCCTGCAAAGAGCAGACTGACCCCACTCTGTCAATGTAACAGACCCAGGGAAGAGCAGACTGACCCCACTCTGTCAATGTAACACACCCAGGGAAGAGCAGACTGACCCCACTCTGTCAATGTAACACACCCAGGGAAGAGCAGACTGACCCCACTCTGTCAATGTAACTCAAAAAGGGAAGAGCAGACTGACCCCACTCTGTCAATGTAACACACCCAGGGAAGAGCAGACTGACCCCACTCTGTCAATTTAAGACACCCAGGGAATAGCACACTGACCCCTCTCTGTCAATGTAACCCACCCAGGAAAGAGCAGACTGACCCCACTCTGTCAATGTAACACTACCAGGAAAGAGCAGACTGACCCCACCCTGTCAATGTAACACACCCAGGGAAGAGCAGACTGACCACACTCTGTCAAAGTAACACACGCAGGGAAGAGCAGACTGACCACACTCTGTCAATGTAACCCACCCAGGAAAGAGCAGACTGACCCCACCCTGTCAATGTAACACACCCAGGGAAGAGCAAACTGACCCCACCCTGTCAATGTAACACACCCAGGGAAGAGCAGACTGACCCCACTCTGTCAATGTAACACACACATGGAAGAGCAGACTGACCCCACTGTGTCAATGTAACACACCCAGGGAAGAGCAGACTGACCGAACTCTGTCAATGTAACACACCCAGGGAAGAGCAGACTGGCCCCACTCTGTCAATAAAACACCCCCAGGGAAGAGCAGACTCACCCCACTCTGTCGATGTAACACCCCCAGGGAAGTGCAGACTGATCCAACTCTGTCAATATAACACACCCATGGAAGAGCAGACTGACCCCATTCTATCAAAGTAACACCCCCAGGGAAGAGCAGACTGACCCCACTCTGTCAATGTAACACACAGGGAAGAGCAGACTGACCCCACTCTTTCAATGTAACACACCCAGGGAAGAGCAGACTGACCCAACTCTGTCAATGTAAAACACACAGGGAAGGGCAGACCGACCCTACTCTGTCAATGTAACACATCCAGGGAAGGGCAGACTGACCCCATTCTGTTAATTTAACACCCCCAGGGAAGAGCAGACTGACCCCACTCTTTCAATGTAACACACACAGGGAAGTGCAGACTGACCCCACTCTGTTAATGAAACTCACCCAGGGAAGAGCAGACTGACACAACTCTGTCAATGTAACACACCCATGGAAGAACAGACTGACCCCACTATGTCAATGTAACACACCCTGTAAAGAGCAGACTGACCCCACTCTGTCAATGTAACACACACAGGGAAGAGCTGACTGACCCCGCTCTGTCAATTTAACGCACCCAGGATTGAGCACACTGACCCCACTCTGTCAACGTAACACACACAGGGAAGGGCAGACCAACCTAACTCTGTCAATGTAACACACCCTGCAAAGAGCAGACTGACCCAAGTCTGTCAATGTAACAGACCCAGGTTTGAACACACTGACCCCACTCTGTCAATGTAACCCACGCAGGAAAGAGCAGACTGACCCCACTCTGTCAATGTAACACACACAGGGAAGAGCAGACTGACCCCACTCTGTCAATGTAACACACCCAGGGAAGAGCAGACTGACCCCACTCTGTCAATATAACACACCCAGGGAAGAGCAGACTGGCCCCACTCTGTCAATAAAACACCCCCAGGGAAGAGCAGACTCACCCCACTCTGTCGATGTAACACCCCCAGGGAATAGCAGACTGACCCAACTCTGTCAATATAACACACCCAGGGAAGAGCAGACTGACCCCATTCTAGCAAAGTAACACACACAGGGAAGAGCAGACTGACCCCACTCTGTCACTGTAACACACCCACGGAAGAGCAGACTGACCTCACTCTGTCAATTTAACACCCCCAGGGAAGAGCAGACTGACCCCACTCTGTCAATGTAACAGACCCAGGGAAGAGCAGACTGACCCCAATCTGTCAGTGTAACACACCCAGGGAAGGGCAGACTGACCCCCCTCTGTCAATGTAACACACCCAGGGAAGAGCAGACCGACCCCACTCTGTCAATGTAACACACCCAGGGAAGAGCAGACTGACCCCACTCTGTCAATGTAACTCACCCTGGAAAGAGCAGACTGACCCCACTCTGTCAATGTAACACTACCAGGAAAGAGCAGACTGACTCCACTGTGTCAATGTAACACACCCAGGGAAGAGCAGACTGACCCCACTCTGTCAATGAAACTCACAAAGGGAAGAGCAGACTGACCCCACTCTGTTAATGTAACACACCCAGGGAAAAGCAAACTGATTCCACTCCGTCGATATAAAACACCCAGGGAAGAGCAGACTCACCCCACTCTGTCAATGTAACCCTCCCAGGGAAGAGCAGACTGACCCTTCTCTGTCAATGTATCACACCCAGGGAAGAGCAGACTGACCCCATTCTATCAAAGTAACACCCCCAGGGAAGAGCAGACTGACCCCACTCTGTCAATGTAACACACAGGGAAGAGCAGACTGACTCCACTCTGTCAATGTAACACACCCAGGGAAGAGCAGACTGACCCAACTCTGTCAATGTAACACACACATGGAAGAACAGACTGACCCCACCCTGCCAATGTAACACACTCTGTAAAGAGCATTCTGACCCCACTCTGTCAATGTAACACACCCAGGGAAGAGCAGACTGACCCCACTCTGTCAATATAACACACCCAAGGAAGAGCAGACTGGCCCCACTCTGTCAATAAAACACCCCCAGGGAAGAGCAGACTCACCCCACTCTATCGATGTAACACCCCCAGTGAATAGCAGACTGACCCAACTCTGTCAATATAACACACCCAGGGAAGAGCAGACTGACCCCATTCTAGCAAAGTAACACACCCAGGGCAGAGCAGACTGACCCCAGTCTGTCAATGTAACTCACAAAGGGAAGAGCAGACTGACCCCACTCTGTCAATGTAACCCACCCAGTGAAGAGCAGACTGACTCCACTCTGTCAATGTAACACACCCAGGGAAGAGCAGACTGACCACACTCTGTCAATGTAACACACGCAGGGAAGTGCAGACTGACCCCACTCTCTCAATCTAACACACCCAGGGAAGAGCAGGCTGACCACACTCTGTCAATGTAACACACCCAGGGAAGAGCAGACTGACTCCACTCTGTCAATTTAACACACCCAGGGAAGAGCAGACTGACCACACTCTGTCAATGTAACACACGCAGGGAAGTGCAGACTGACCACACTCTGTCAAAGTGACACCACCAGGGCAGAGCCGACTGACCCAACTCTGTCAAGTTAACACACCCAGGGAAGATCAGACTGACCCCACTCTGTCAATGTAACACACCCTGCAAAGAGCAGACTGACCCCACTCTGTCAATGTAACAGACCCAGGGAAGAGCAGACTGACCCCACTCTGTCAATGTAACACACCCAGGGAAGAGCAGACTGACCCCACTCTGTCAATGTAACACACCCAGGGAAGAGCAGACTGACCCCACTCTGTCAATGTAACTCAAAAAGGGAAGAGCAGACTGACCCCACTCTGTCAATGTAACACACCCAGGGAAGAGCAGACTGACCCCACTCTGTCAATTTAAGACACCCAGGGAATAGCACACTGACCCCTCTCTGTCAATGTAACCCACCCAGGAAAGAGCAGACTGACCCCACTCTGTCAATGTAACACTACCAGGAAAGAGCAGACTGACCCCACCCTGTCAATGTAACACACCCAGGGAAGAGCAGACTGACCACACTCTGTCAAAGTAACACACGCAGGGAAGAGCAGACTGACCACACTCTGTCAATGTAACCCACCCAGGAAAGAGCAGACTGACCCCACCCTGTCAATGTAACACACCCAGGGAAGAGCAAACTGACCCCACCCTGTCAATGTAACACACCCAGGGAAGAGCAGACTGACCCCACTCTGTCAATGTAACACACACATGGAAGAGCAGACTGACCCCACTGTGTCAATGTAACACACCCAGGGAAGAGCAGACTGACCGAACTCTGTCAATGTAACACACCCAGGGAAGAGCAGACTGGCCCCACTCTGTCAATAAAACACCCCCAGGGAAGAGCAGACTCACCCCACTCTGTCGATGTAACACCCCCAGGGAAGTGCAGACTGATCCAACTCTGTCAATATAACACACCCATGGAAGAGCAGACTGACCCCATTCTATCAAAGTAACACCCCCAGGGAAGAGCAGACTGACCCCACTCTGTCAATGTAACACACAGGGAAGAGCAGACTGACCCCACTCTTTCAATGTAACACACCCAGGGAAGAGCAGACTGACCCAACTCTGTCAATGTAAAACACACAGGGAAGGGCAGACCGACCCTACTCTGTCAATGTAACACATCCAGGGAAGGGCAGACTGACCCCATTCTGTTAATTTAACACCCCCAGGGAAGAGCAGACTGACCCCACTCTTTCAATGTAACACACACAGGGAAGTGCAGACTGACCCCACTCTGTTAATGAAACTCACCCAGGGAAGAGCAGACTGACACAACTCTGTCAATGTAACACACCCATGGAAGAACAGACTGACCCCACTATGTCAATGTAACACACCCTGTAAAGAGCAGACTGACCCCACTCTGTCAATGTAACACACACAGGGAAGAGCTGACTGACCCCGCTCTGTCAATTTAACGCACCCAGGATTGAGCACACTGACCCCACTCTGTCAACGTAACACACACAGGGAAGGGCAGACCAACCTAACTCTGTCAATGTAACACACCCTGCAAAGAGCAGACTGACCCAAGTCTGTCAATGTAACAGACCCAGGTTTGAACACACTGACCCCACTCTGTCAATGTAACCCACGCAGGAAAGAGCAGACTGACCCCACTCTGTCAATGTAACACACACAGGGAAGAGCAGACTGACCCCACTCTGTCAATGTAACACACCCAGGGAAGAGCAGACTGACCCCACTCTGTCAATATAACACACCCAGGGAAGAGCAGACTGGCCCCACTCTGTCAATAAAACACCCCCAGGGAAGAGCAGACTCACCCCACTCTGTCGATGTAACACCCCCAGGGAATAGCAGACTGACCCAACTCTGTCAATATAACACACCCAGGGAAGAGCAGACTGACCCCATTCTAGCAAAGTAACACACACAGGGAAGAGCAGACTGACCCCACTCTGTCACTGTAACACACCCACGGAAGAGCAGACTGACCTCACTCTGTCAATTTAACACCCCCAGGGAAGAGCAGACTGACCCCACTCTGTCAATGTAACAGACCCAGGGAAGAGCAGACTGACCCCAATCTGTCAGTGTAACACACCCAGGGAAGGGCAGACTGACCCCCCTCTGTCAATGTAACACACCCAGGGAAGAGCAGACCGACCCCACTCTGTCAATGTAACACACCCAGGGAAGAGCAGACTGACCCCACTCTGTCAATGTAACTCACCCTGGAAAGAGCAGACTGACCCCACTCTGTCAATGTAACACTACCAGGAAAGAGCAGACTGACTCCACTGTGTCAATGTAACACACCCAGGGAAGAGCAGACTGACCCCACTCTGTCAATGAAACTCACAAAGGGAAGAGCAGACTGACCCCACTCTGTTAATGTAACACACCCAGGGAAAAGCAAACTGATTCCACTCCGTCGATATAAAACACCCAGGGAAGAGCAGACTCACCCCACTCTGTCAATGTAACCCTCCCAGGGAAGAGCAGACTGACCCTTCTCTGTCAATGTATCACACCCAGGGAAGAGCAGACTGACCCCATTCTATCAAAGTAACACCCCCAGGGAAGAGCAGACTGACCCCACTCTGTCAATGTAACACACAGGGAAGAGCAGACTGACTCCACTCTGTCAATGTAACACACCCAGGGAAGAGCAGACTGACCCAACTCTGTCAATGTAACACACACATGGAAGAACAGACTGACCCCACCCTGCCAATGTAACACACTCTGTAAAGAGCATTCTGACCCCACTCTGTCAATGTAACACACCCAGGGAAGAGCAGACTGACCCCACTCTGTCAATATAACACACCCAAGGAAGAGCAGACTGGCCCCACTCTGTCAATAAAACACCCCCAGGGAAGAGCAGACTCACCCCACTCTATCGATGTAACACCCCCAGTGAATAGCAGACTGACCCAACTCTGTCAATATAACACACCCAGGGAAGAGCAGACTGACCCCATTCTAGCAAAGTAACACACCCAGGGAAGAGCAGACTGACCCCACTCTGTCACTGTAACACACCCACGGAAGAGCAGACTGACCTCACTCTGTTAATTTAACACCCCCAGGGAAGAGCAGACTGAACGCACTCTTTCAATGTAACACCCCCAGGGAAGAGCAGACTGACTCCACTCTGTCAATGTAAGACCCCCAGGGAAGAGCAGACTGAGCACACTCTGTCAATGTAACACACCCAGGGAAGAGCAGACTGACAACACTCTGTCAATGTAACACACCCAGGGAAGAGCAGACTGACCCCCCTCTGTCAATGTAACACGCCCAGGGAAGAGCAGACCGACCCCACTCTGTCAATGTAACACACCCAGGGAAGAGCAGACTGACCCCAGTCTGTCAATGTAACCCACCCTGGAAAGAGCAGACTGACCCCACTCTGTCAATGTAACACTACCAGGAAAGAGCAGACTGACCCAACTGTGTCAATGTAACGCACCCAGGGAAGAGCAGACTGGCCCCACTCTGTCAATAAAACACCCCCAGGGAAGAGCAGACTCACCCCACTCTGTCGATGCAACACCCCCAGGGAATAGCAGACTGACCCAACTCTGTCAATATAACACACCCAGGGAAGAGCAGACTGACCCCACTCTGTCACTGTAACACACCCACGGAAGAGCAGACTGACCTCACTCTGTCAATTTAACACCCCCAGGGAAGAGCAGACTGACCGCACTCTTTCAATGTAACAGACCCAGGGAAGAGCAGACTGAGCACACTCTGTCAATGTAACACACCCAGGGAAGAGCAGACTGACCCCACTCTGTCAATGTAACAGACCCAGGGAAGAGCAGACTGACCCGAATCTGTCAGTGTAACACACCCAGGGAAGGGCAGACTGACCCCCCTCTGTCAATGTAACACACCCAGGGAAGAGCAGACCGACCCCACTCTGTCAATGTAACACACCCAGGGAAGAGCAGACTGACCCCACTCTGTCAATGTAACCCACCCTGGAAAGAGCAGACTGACCCCACTCTGTCAATGTAACACTACCAGGAAAGAGCAGACTGACCCCACTGTGTCAATGTAACACACCCAGGGAAGAGCAGACTGACCCCACTCTGTCAATGAAACTCACAAAGGGAAGAGCAGACTGACTCCACTCTGTTAATGTAACACACCCAGGGAAGAGCAAACTGATTCCACTCTGTCGATAAAAAACACCCAGGGAAGAGCAGACTCACCCCACTCTGTCAATGTAACCCACCCAGGGAAGAGCAGACTGACCCTTCTCTGTCAATGTATCACACCCAGGGAAGAGCAGACTGACCCCATTCTATCAAAGTAACACCCCCAGGGAAGAGCAGACTGACCCCACTCTGTCAATGTAACACACAGGGAAGAGCAGACTGACTCCACTCTGTCAATGTAACACACCCAGGGAAGAGCAGACTGACCCAACTCTGTCAATGTAACACACACATGGAAGAACAGACTGACCCCACTCTGTCAATGTAACACACTCTGTAAAGAGCAGACTGACCCCACTCTGTCAATATAACACACCCAGGGAAGAGCAGACTGGCCCCACTCTGTCAATAAAACACCCCCAGGAAAGAGCAGACTCACCCCACTCTGTCGATGTAACACCCCCAGTGAAGAGCAGACTGACCCAACTCTGTCAATATAACACACCCAGGGAAGAGCAGACTGACCCCACTCTGTCAATGTAACAGACCCAGGGAAGAGCAGACTGACCCCAATCTGTCAGTGTAACACACCCAGGGAAGGGCAGACTGACCCCCCTCTGTCAATGTAACACGCCCAGGGAAGAGCAGACCGACCCCACTCTGTCAATGTAACACACCCAGGGAAGAGCAGACTGACCCCACTCTGTCAATGTAACCCACCCTGGAAAGAGCAGACTGACCACACTCTGTCAATGTAACACTACCAGGAAAGAGCAGACTGACCCCACTGTGTCAATGTTAAACACCCAGGGATGAACAGACTGACCCCACTCTGTCAATGAAACTCACAAAGGGAAGAGCAGACTGACCCTTCTCTGTCAATGTAACACACCCAGGGAAGGGCAGACTGACCCCACTCTGTCAACGTAACCCACGCAGGAAAGAGCAGACTGACCCCACTCTGTCAATGTAACACACTCTGTAAAGAGCAGACTGACCCCACTCTGTCAATGTAAAACACACATGGAAGGGCAGACCGACCCTACTCTGACAATGTAACACACCCAGGGAAGAGCAGCCTGACCCTTCTCTGTGAATGCAACACATCCAGGGAAGGGCAGACTGACCCCATTCTGTTAATTAACACCCCCAGGGAAGAGCAGACTGACCCCACTCTTTCAATGTAACACACACAGGGAAGTGCAGACTGACCCCACTCTGTTAATGTAACTCACCCAGGGAAGAGCAGACTGACACAACTCTGTCAATGTAACACACCCATGGAAGAACAGACTGACCCCACTATGTCAATGTAACACACCCTGTAAAGAGCAGACTGACCCCACTCTGTCAATGTAACACACACAGGGAAGAGCTGACTGACCCACTCTGTCAATTTAACGTACCCAGGTTTGAGCACACTGACCCCACTCTGTCAACGTAACACACACAGGGAAGGGCAGACCAACCTAACTCTGTCAATGTAACACACCCTGCAAAGAGCAGACTGACCCCAGTCTGTCAATGTTACAGACCCAGGTTTGAACACACTGACCCCACTCTGTCAATGTAACCCACCCAGGAAAGAGCAGACTGACCCCACTCTCTCAATGTAACACACACAGGAAGAGCAGACTGACCCCACTCTGTCAATGTAACACACCCAGGGAAGAGCAGACTGACCCCACTCTGTCAATATAACACACCCAGGGAAGAGCAGACTGGCCCCACTCTGTCAGTAAAACACCCCCAGGGAAGAGCAGACTCACCCCACTCTGTCGATGTAACACCCCCAGGGAATAGCAGACTGACCCAACTCTGTCAATATAACACACCCAGGGAAGAGCAGACTGACCCCATTCTAGCAAAGTAACACACCCAGGGAAGAGCAGACTTACCCCACTCTGTCAATTTAAGACACCCAGGGAATAGCACACTGACCCCTCTCTGTCAATGTAACCCACCCAGGAAAGAGCAGACTGACCCCACTCTGTCAAAGTAACACTACCAGGAAAGAGCAGACTGACCCCACTGTGTCAATGTAACACACCCAGGGAAGAGCAGACTGACCCCACTCTGTCAATGTAACACACCCAGTGAAGAGCAGACTGACCCCACTCTGTCAATATAACACACCCAGGGAAGAGCAGACTGGCCCCACTCTGTCAATGTAACACACCCAGGGAAGAGCAGACTGACCCCACTGTGTCAATGTAACACACCCAGGGAAGAGCAGACTGGCCCCACTCTGTCAATAAAACACCCCCAGGGAAGAGCAGACTGGCCCCACTGTGTCAATGTAACACACCCAGGGAAGAGCAGACTGACCCCGCTCTGTCAATGTAACACACCCAGGGAAGAGCAGACTGACCCCAATCTGTCAATGTAACACACCCAGGGAAGAGCAGACTGACCGAACTCTGTCAATGTAACACACCCAGGGAAGAGCAGACTGGCCCCACTCTGTCAATAAAACACCCCCAGGGAAGAGCAGACTCACCCCACTCTGTCGATGTAACACCCCCAGGGAAGAGCAGACTGACCCAACTCTGTCAATATAACACCCATGGAAGAGCAGACTGACCCCATTCTATCAAAGTAACACCCCCAGGGAAGAGCAGACTGACCCCACTCTGTCAATGTAACACACAGGGAAGAGCAGACTGACCACACTCTGTCAATGTAACACAACCAGGGAAGAGCAGACTGACCCAACTCTGTCGATGTAACAAACACATGGAAGAACAGACTGACCCCACTCTGTCAATGTAACACACTCTGTAAAGAGCAGACTGACCCCACTCTGTCAATGTAAAACACACATGGAAGGGCAGACCGACCCTACTCTGACAATGTAACACATCCAGGGAAGAGCAGCCTGACCCTTCTCTGTGAATGCAACACATCCAGGGAAGGGCAGACTGACCCCATTCTGTTAATTTAACACCCCCAGGGAAGAGCAGACGGACCCCACTCTTTCAATGTAACACACACAGGGAAGTGCAGACTGACCCCACTCTGTTAATGTAACTCACGCAGGGAAGAGCAGACTGACACAACTCTGTCAATGTAACACACCCATGGAAGAACAGACTGACCCCACTATGTCAATGTAACACACCCTGTAAAGAGCAGACTGACCCCACTCTGTCAATGTAACACACACAGGGAAGAGCTGACTGACCCCACTCTGTCAATTTAACGCACCCAGGTTTGAGCACACTGACCCCACTCTGTCAACGTAACACACACAGGGAAGGGCAGACCAACCTAACTCTGTCAATATAACACACCCTGCAAAGAGCAGACTGACCCCACTCTGTCAATGTAACAGACCCAGGTTTGAGCACACTGACCCCACTCTGTCAATGTAACCCACCCAGGAAAGAGCAGACTGACCCCACTCTGTCAATGTAACACACACAGGGAAGAGCAGACTGACCCCACTCTGTCAATGTAACACACACAGGGAAGAGCAGACTGACCCCGCTCTGTCAATGTAACACACACAGGGAAGAGCAGACTGACCCCACTCTGTCAATATAACACACCCAGGGAAGAGCAGACTGGCCCCACTCTGTCAATAAAACACCCCCAGGGAAGAGCAGACTCACCCCACTCTGTCGATGTAACACCCCCAGGGAATAGCAGACTGACCCAACTCTGTCAATATAACACACCCAGGGAAGAGCAGACTGACCCCATTCTAGCAAAGTAACACACCCAGGGAAGAGCAGACTTACCCCACTCTGTCAATTTAAAACACCCAGGGAAGAGCAGACTGACCCCACTCTTTCAATGTAACAGACCCAGGGAAGAGCAGACTGACCCCATTCTAGCAAAGTAACACACCCAGGGAAGAGCAGACTGACACCACTCTGTCACTGAAACACACCCACGGAAGAGCAGACTGACCTCACTCTGTCAATTTAACACCCCCAGGGAAGAGCAGACTGACCGCACTCTTTCAATGTAACACCCCCAGGGAAGAGCAGACTCACCCCACTCTGTCAATGTAAGACACCCAGGGAAGAGCAGACTGAGCACACTCTGTCAATGTAACACACCCAGGGAAGAGCAGACTGACCCCACTCTGTCAATGTAACAGACCCAGGGAAGAGCAGACTGACCCCAATCTGTCAGTGTAACACACCCAGGGAAGGGCAGACTGACCCCCCTCTGTCAATGTAACACGCCCAGGGAAGAGCAGACCGACCCCACTCTGTCAATGTAACACACCCAGGGAAGAGCAGACTGACCCCACTCTGTCAATGTAACCCACCCTGGAAAGAGCAGACTGACCCCACTCTGTCAATGTAACACTACCAGGAAAGAGCAGACTGACCCCACTGTGTCAATGTTACACACCCAGGGATGAGCAGACTGACCCCACTCTGTCAATGAAACTCACAAAGGGAAGAGCAGACTGACCCTTCTCTGTCAATGTAACACACCCAGGGAAGGGCAGACTGACCCCACTCTGTCAACGTAACCCACCCAGGAAAGTGCAGACTGACCCCACTCTATCAATGTAACACACCCAGGGAAGAGCAGACTGACCCCACTCTGTCAATGTAACACACCCAGGGAAGAGAAGACTGACCCCAATCTGTCAATGTAACACACCCAGGGAAGAGCAGACTTACCCCACTCTGTCAATTTAAGACACCCAGGGAATAGCACACTGACCCCTCTCTGTCAATGTAACCCACCCAGGAAAGAGCAGACTGACCCCACTCTGTCAATGTAACACTACCAGGAAAGAGCAGACTGACCCCACCGTGTCAATGTAACACACCCAGGGAAGAGCAGACTGACCCCACTCTGTCAATGTAACACACCCAGTGAAGAGCAGACTGACCCCACTCTGTCAATGTAACACACCCAGGGAAGAGCAGACTGACCCCACTGTGTCAATGTAACACACCCAGGGAAGAGCAGACTGGCCCCACTCTGTCAATAAAACACCCCCAGGGAAGAGCAGACTGGCCCCACTCTGTCAATGTAACACACCCAGGGAAGAGCAGACTGACCCAACTCTGTCAATGTAACAAACACATGGAAGAACAGACTGACCCCACTCTGTCAATGTAACACACTCTGTAAAGAGCAGACTGACCCCACTCTGTCAATGTAAAACACACATGGAAGGGCAGACCGACCCTACTCTGACAATGTAACACACCCAGGGAAGAGCAGCCTGACCCTTCTCTGTGAATGCAACACATCCAGGGAAGGGCAGACTGACCCCATTCTGTTAATTAACACCCCCAGGGAAGAGCAGACTGACCCCACTCTTTCAATGTAACACACACAGGGAAGTGCAGACTGACCCCACTCTGTTAATGTAACTCACCCAGGGAAGAGCAGACTGACACAACTCTGTCAATGTAACACACCCATGGAAGAACAGACTGACCCCACTATGTCAATGTAACACACCCTGTAAAGAGCAGACTGACCCCACTCTGTCAATGTAACACACACAGGGAAGAGCTGACTGACCCACTCTGTCAATTTAACGTACCCAGGTTTGAGCACACTGACCCCACTCTGTCAACGTAACACACACAGGGAAGGGCAGACCAACCTAACTCTGTCAATGTAACACACCCTGCAAAGAGCAGACTGACCCCAGTCTGTCAATGTTACAGACCCAGGTTTGAACACACTGACCCCACTCTGTCAATGTAACCCACCCAGGAAAGAGCAGACTGACCCCACTCTCTCAATGTAACACACACAGGAAGAGCAGACTGACCCCACTCTGTCAATGTAACACACCCAGGGAAGAGCAGACTGACCCCACTCTGTCAATATAACACACCCAGGGAAGAGCAGACTGGCCCCACTCTGTCAGTAAAACACCCCCAGGGAAGAGCAGACTCACCCCACTCTGTCGATGTAACACCCCCAGGGAATAGCAGACTGACCCAACTCTGTCAATATAACACACCCAGGGAAGAGCAGACTGACCCCATTCTAGCAAAGTAACACACCCAGGGAAGAGCAGACTTACCCCACTCTGTCAATTTAAGACACCCAGGGAATAGCACACTGACCCCTCTCTGTCAATGTAACCCACCCAGGAAAGAGCAGACTGACCCCACTCTGTCAAAGTAACACTACCAGGAAAGAGCAGACTGACCCCACTGTGTCAATGTAACACACCCAGGGAAGAGCAGACTGACCCCACTCTGTCAATGTAACACACCCAGTGAAGAGCAGACTGACCCCACTCTGTCAATATAACACACCCAGGGAAGAGCAGACTGGCCCCACTCTGTCAATGTAACACACCCAGGGAAGAGCAGACTGACCCCACTGTGTCAATGTAACACACCCAGGGAAGAGCAGACTGGCCCCACTCTGTCAATAAAACACCCCCAGGGAAGAGCAGACTGGCCCCACTGTGTCAATGTAACACACCCAGGGAAGAGCAGACTGACCCCGCTCTGTCAATGTAACACACCCAGGGAAGAGCAGACTGACCCCGCTCTGTCAATCTAACACACCCAGGGAAGAGCAGACTGACCGAACTCTGTCAATGTAACACACCCAGGGAAGAGCAGACTGGCCCCACTCTGTCAATAAAACACCCCCAGGGAAGAGCAGACTCACCCCACTCTGTCGATGTAACACCCCCAGGGAAGAGCAGACTGATCCAACTCTGTCAATATAACACACCCATGGAAGAGCAGACTGACCCCATTCTATCAAAGTAACACCCCCAGGGAAGAGCAGACTGACCCCACTCTGTCAATGTAACACACAGGGAAGAGCAGACTGACCCCACTCTTTCAATGTAACACACACAGGGAAGAGCAGACCGACACTACTCTGTCAATGTAACACATCCAGGGAAGGGCAGACTGACCCCATTCTGTTAATTTAACACCCCGAGGGAAGAGCAGACTGACCCCACTCTTTCAATGTAACACACACAGGGAAGTGCAGACTGACCCCACTCTGTTAATGAAACTCACCCAGGGAAGAGCAGACTGACACAACTCTGTCAATGTAACACACCCATGGAAGAACAGACTGACCCCACTATGTCAATGTAACACACCCTGTAAAGAGCAGACTGACCCCACTCTGTCAATGTAACACACACAGGGAAGAGCTGACTGACCCCGCTCTGTCAATTTAACGCACCCAGGATTGAGCACACTGACACCACTCTGTCAACGTAACACACACAGGGAAGGGCAGACCAACCTAACTCTGTCAATGTAACACACCCTGCAAAGAGCAGACTGACCCCAGTCTGTCAATGTAACAGACCCAGGTTTGAACACACTGACCCCACTCTGTCAATGTAACCCAACCAGGAAAGAACAGACTGACCCCACTCTGTCAATGTAACACACACAGGGAAGAGCAGACTGACCCCAATCTGTCAATGTAACAAACCAGGGAAGAGCAGACTGACCCCACTCTGTCAATATAACACACCCAGGGAAGAGCAGACTGGCCCCACTCTGTCAATAAAACACCCCCAGGGAAGAGCAGACTCACCCCACTCTGTCAATATAACACACCCAGGGAAGAGCAGACTGATCCCATTCTAGCAAAGTAACACACCCAGGGAAGAGCAGACTGACCCCACTCTGTCACTGTAACACACCCACGGAAGAGCAGACTGACCTCACTCTGTCAATTTAACACCCCCAGGGAAGAGCAGACTGACCCCACTCTGTCAATGTATCAGACCCAGGGAAGAGCAGACTGACCCCAATCTGTCAGTGTAACACACCCAGGGAAGGGCAGACTGACCCCCCTCTGTCAATGTAACACACCCAGGGAAGAGCAGACCGACCCCACTCTGTCAATGTAACACACCCAGGGAAGAGCAGACTGACCCCCCTCTGTCAATGTAACTCACCCTGGAAAGAGCAGACTGACCCCACTCTGTCAATGTAACACTACCAGGAAAGAGCAGACTGACCCCACTGTGTCAACGTAACACACCCAGGGAAGAGCAGACTGACCCCACTCTGTCAATGAAACTCACAAAGGGAAGAGCAGACTGACCCCACTCTGTTAATGTAACACACCCAGGGAAGAGCAAACTGATTCCACTCTGTCGATATAAAACACCCAGGGAAGAGCAGACTCACCCCACTCTGTCAATGTAACCCACCCAGGGAAGAGCAGACTGACCCTTCTCTGTCAATGTATCACACCCAGGGAAGAGCAGACTGACCCCATTCTATCAAAGTAACACCCCCAGGGAAGAGCAGACTGACCCCACTCTGTCAATGTAACACACAGGGAAGAGCAGACTGACTCCACTCTGTCAATGTAACACACCCAGGGAAGAGCAGACTGACCCAAATCTGTCAATGTAACACACACATGGAAGAACAGACTGACCCCACCCTGCCAATGTAACACACTCTGTAAAGAGCATTCTGACCCCACTCTGTCAATGTAACACACCCAGGGAAGAGCAGACTGACCCCACTCTGTCAATATAACACACCCAGGGAAGAGCAGACTGGCCCCACTCTGTCAATAAAACACCCCCAGGGAAGAGCAGACTCACCCCACTCTGTCGATGTAACACCCCCAGGGAATAGCAGACTGACCCAACTCTGTCAATATAACACACCCAGGGAAGAGCAGACTGACCCCATTCTAGCAAAGTAACACACCCAGGGAAGAGCAGACTGACCCCACTCTGTCACTGTAACACACCCACGGAAGAGAGGACTGACCTCACTCTGTTAATTTAACACCCCCAGGGAAGAGCAGACTGACCGCACTCTTTCAATGTAACACTCCCAGGGAAGAGCAGACTGACTCCACTCTGTCAATGTAAGACCCCCAGGGAAGAGCAGACTGAGCACACTCTGTCAATGTAACACACCCAGGGAAGAGCAGACTGACCCCACTCTGTCAATGTAACAGACCCAGGGAAGAGCAGACTGACCCCAATCTGTCAGTGTAACACACCCAGGGAAGGGCAGACTGACCCCCCTCTGTCAATGTAACACGCCCAGGGAAGAGCAGACCGACTCCACTCTGTCAATGTAACACACCCAGGGAAGAGCAGACTGACCCCACTCTGTCAATGTAACCCACCCTGGAAAGAGCAGACTGACCCCACTCTGTCAATGTAACACTACCAGGAAAGAGCAGACTGACCCCACTGTGTCAATGTAACGCACCCAGGGAAGAGCAGACTGGCCCCACTCTGTCAATAAAACACCCCCAGGGAAGAGCAGACTGACCCCACTCTGTCGATGCAACACCCCCAGGGAATAGCAGACTGACCCAACTCTGTCAATATAACACACCCACGGAAGAGCAGACTGACCCCATTCTAGCAAAGTAACACACCCAGGGAAGAGCAGACTGACCCCACTCTGTCACTGTAACACACCCACGGAAGAGCAGACTGACCTCACTCTGTCAATTTAACACCCCCAGGGAAGAGCAGACTGACCGCACTCTTTCAATGTAACAGACCCAGGGAAGAGCAGACTGAGCACACTCTGTCAATGTAACAGACCCAGGGAAGAGCAGACTGACCCCAATCTGTCAGTGTAACACACCCAGGGAAGGGCAGACTGACCCCCCTCTGTCAATGTAACACACCCAGGGAAGAGCAGACCGACCCCACTCTGTCAATGTAACACACCCAGGGAAGAGCAGACTGACCCCACTCTGTCAATGTAACCCACCCTGGAAAGAGCAGACTGACCCCACTCTGTCAATGTAACACTACCAGGAAAGAGCAGACTGACCCCACTGTGTCAATGTAACACACCCAGGGAAGAGCAGACTGACCCCACTCTGTCAATGAAACTCACAAAGGGAAGAGCAGACTGACCCCACTCTGTTAATGTAACACACCCAGGGAAGAGCAAACTGATTCCACTCTGTCGATAAAAAACACCCAGGGAAGAGCAGACTCACCCCACTCTGTCAATGTAACCCACCCAGGGAAGAGCAGACTGACCCTTCTCTGTCAATGTATCACACCCAGGGAAGAGCAGACTGACCCCATTCTATCAAAGTAACACCCCCAGGGAAGAGCAGACTGACCCCACTCTGTCAATGTAACACACAGGGAAGAGCAGACTGACTCCACTCTGTCAATGTAACACACCCAGGGAAGAGCAGACTGACCCAACTCTGTCAATGTAACACACACATGGAAGAACAGACTGACCCCACTCTGTCAATGTAACACACTCTGTAAAGAGCAGACCGACCCCACTCTGTCAATGTAACACACCCAGGGAAGAGCAGACTGACCCCACTCTGTCAATATAACACACCCAGGGAAGAGCAGACTGGCCCCACTCTGTCAATAAAACACCCCCAGGGAAGAGCAGACTCACCCCACTCTGTCGATGTAACACCCCCAGTGAAGAGCAGACTGAACCAACTCTGTCAATATAACACACCCAGGGAAGAGCAGACTGACCCCACTCTGTCAATGTAACAGACCCAGGGAAGAGCAGACTGACCCCAATCTGTCAGTGTAACACACCCAGGGAAGGGCAGACTGACCCCCCTCTGTCAATGTTACACGCCCAGGGAAGAGCAGATCGACCCCACTCTGTCAATGTAACACACCCAGGGAAGAGCAGATTGACCCCACTCTGTCAATGTAACCCACCCTGGAAAGAGCAGACTGACCCCCTCTCTGTCAATGTAACACTACCAGGAAAGAGCAGACTGACCCCACTGTGTCAATGTTACACACCCAGGGATGAGCAGACTGACCCCACTCTGTCAATGAAACTCACAAACGGAAGAGCAGACTGACCCCACTGTGTCAATGTTACACACCCAGGGATGAGCAGACTGACCCCACTCTGTCAATGAAACTCACAAAGGGAAGAGCAGACTGACCCTTCTCTGTCAATGTAACACACCCAGGGAAGGGCAGACTGACCCCACTCTGTCAACGTAACCCACCCAGGAAAGAGCAGACTGACCCCACTCTATCAATGTAACACACCCAGGGAAGAGCAGACTTACCCCACTCTGTCAATTTAAGACACCCAGGGAATAGCACACTGACCCCTCTCTGTCAATGTAACCCACCCAGGAAAGAGCAGACTGACCCCACTCTGTCAATGTAACACTACCAGGAAAGAGCAGACTGACCCCACTGTGTCAATGTAACACACCCAGGGAAGAGCAGACTGAGCCCACTCTGTCAATGTAACACACCCAGTGAAGAGCAGACTGACCCCACTCTGTCAATATAACACACCCAGGGAAGAGCAGACTGGCCCCACTCTGTCAATGTAACACACCCAGGGAAGAGCAGACTGACCCCACTGTGTCAATGTAACACACCCAGGGAAGAGCAGACTGACCGAACTCTGTCAATGTAACACACCCAGGGAAGAGCAGACTGGCCCCACTCTGTCAATAAAACACCCCCAGGGAAGAGCAGACTCACCCCACTCTGTCGATGTAACACCCCCAGGGAAGAGCAGACTGACCCAACTCTGTCAATATAACACCCATGGAAGAGCAGACTGACCCCATTCTATCAAAGTAACACCCCCAGGGAAGAGCAGACTGACCCCACTCTGTCAATGTAACACACAGGGAAGAGCAGACTGACCACACTCTGTCAATGTAACACACCCAGGGAAGAGCAGACTGACCCAACTCTGTCAATGTAACAAACACATGGAAGAACAGACTGACCCCACTCTGTCAATGTAACACACTCTGTAAAGAGCAGACTGACCCCACTCTGTCAATGTAAAACACACATGGAAGGGCAGACCGACCCTACTCTGACAATGTAACACACCCAGGGAAGAGCAGCCTGACCCTTCTCTGTGAATGCAACACATCCAGGGAAGGGCAGACTGACCCCATTCTGTTAATTTAACACCCCCAGGGAAGAGCAGACTGACCCCACTCTTTCAATGTAACACACACAGGGAAGTGCAGACTGACCCCACTCTGTTAATGTAACTCACCCAGGGAAGAGCAGACTGACACAACTCTGTCAATGTAACACACCCATGGAAGAACAGACTGACCCCACTATGTCAATGTAACACACCCTGTAAAGAGCAGACTGACCCCACTCTGTCAATGTAACACACACAGGGAAGAGCTGACTGACCCCACTCTGTCAATTTAACGCACCCAGGTTTGAGCACACTGACCCCACTCTGTCAACGTAACACACACAGGGAAGGGCAGACCAACCTAACTCTGTCAATGTAACACACCCTGCAAAGAGCAGACTGACCCCACTCTGTCAATGTAACAGACCCAGGTTTGAACACACTGACCCCACTCTGTCAATGTAACCCACCCAGGAAAGAGCAGACTGACCCCACTCTGTCAATGTAACACACACAGGGAAGAGCAGACTGACCCCGCTCTGTCAATGTAACACACACAGGGAAGAGCAGACTGACCCCACTCTGTCAATATAACACACCCAGGGAAGAGCAGACTGGCCCCACTCTGTCAATAAAACACCCCCAGGGAAGAGCAGACTCACCCCACTCTGTCGATGTAACACCCCCAGGGAATAGCAGACTGACCCAAATCTGTCAATATAACACACCCAGGGAAGAGCAGACTGACCGCATTCTAGCAAAGTAACACACCCAGGGAAGAGCAGACTTACCCGACTTGGTCACTGTAACACACCCACGGAAGAGCAGACTGACCTCACTCTGTCAATTTAACACCCCCAGGGAAGAGCAGACTGACCCCACTCTTTCAATGTAACAGACCCAGGGAAGAGCAGACTGACCCCATTCTAGCAAAGTAACACACCCAGGGAAGAGCAGACTGACACCACTCTGTCACTGTAACACACCCACGGAAGAGCAGACTGACGTCACTCTGTCAATTTAACACCCCCAGGGAAGAGCAGACTGACCGCACTCTTTCAATGTAACACCCCCAGGGAAGAGCAGACTCACCCCACTCTGTCAATGTAAGACACCCAGGGAAGAGCAGACTGAGCACACTCTGTCAATGTAACAGACCCAGGGAAGAGCAGACTGACCCCAACCTGTCAGTGTAACACACCCAGGGACGGGCAGACTGACCCCCCTCTGTCAATGTAACACGCCCAGGGAAGAGCAGACCGACCCCACTCTGTCAATGTAACACACCCAGTGAAGAGCAGACTGACCCCACTCTGTCAATGTAACCCACCCTGGAAAGAGCAGACTGACCCCACTCTGTCAATGTAACACTACCAGGAAAGAGCAGACTGACCCCACTGTGTCAATGTTACACACCCAGGGATGAGCAGACTGACCCCACTCTGTCAATGAAACTCACAAAGGGAAGAGCAGACTGACCCTTCTCTGTCAATGTAACACACCCAGGGAAGGGCAGACTGACCCCACTCTGTCAACGTAACCCACCCAGGAAAGAGCAGACTGACCCCACTCTATCAATGTAACACACCCAGGGAAGAGCAGACTTACCCCACTCTGTCAATTTAAGACACCCAGGGAATAGCACACTGACCCCTCTCTGTCAATGTAACCCACCCAGGAAAGAGCAGACTGACCCCACTCTGTCAATGTAACACTACCAGGAAAGAGCAGACTGACCCCACTGTGTCAATGTAACACACCCAGGGAAGAGCAGACTGAGCCCACTCTGTCAATGTAACACACCCAGTGAAGAGCAGACTGACCCCACTCTGTCAATATAACACACCCAGGGAAGAGCAGACTGGCCCCACTCTGTCAATGTAACACACCCAGGGAAGAGCAGACTGACCCCACTGTGTCAATGTAACACACCCAGGGAAGAGCAGACTGGCCCCACTCTGTCAATGTAACACACCCAGGGAAGAGCAGACTGACCCAACTCTGTCAATGTAACAAACACATGGAAGAACAGACTGACCCCACTCTGTAAATGTAACACACTCTGTAAAGAGCAGACTGACCCCACTCTGTCAATGTAAAACACACATGGAAGGGCAGACCGACCCTACTCTGACAATGTAACACACCCAGGGAAGAGCAGCCTGACCCTTCTCTGTGAATGCAACACATCCAGGGAAGGGCAGACTGACCCCATTCTGTTAATTTAACACCCCCAGGGAAGAGCAGACTGACCCCACTCTGTTAATGTAACTCACCCTGTAAAGAGCAGACTGACCCCACTCTGTCAATGTAACACACCCATGGAAGAACAGACTGACCCCACTATGTCAATGTAACACACCCTGTAAAGAGCAGACTGACCCCACTCTGTCAATGTAACACACACAGGGAAGAGCTGACTGACCCCACTCTGTCAATTTAACGTACCCAGGTTTGAGCACACTGACCCCACTCTGTCAACGTAACACACACAGGGAAGGGCAGACCAACCTAACTCTGTCAATGTAACACAACCTGCAAAGAGCAGACTGACCCCACTCTGTCAATGTAACAGACCCAGGTTTGAGCACACTGACCCCACTCTGTCAATGTAACCCACCCAGGAAAGAGCAGACTGACCCCACTCTGTCAATGTAACACACACAGGGAAGAGCAGACTGACCCCGCTCTGTCAATGTAACACACACAGGGAAGAGCAGACTGACCCCACTCTGTCAATATAACACACCCAGGGAAGAGCAGACTGGCCCCACTCTGTCAATCAAACACCCCCAGGGAAGAGCAGACTCACCCCACTCTGTCGATGTAACACCCCCAGGGAATAGCAGACTGACCCAAATCTGTCAATATAACACACCCAGGGAAGAGCAGACTGACCGCATTCTAGCAAAGTAACACACCCAGGGAAGAGCAGACTGACCCCACTTGGTCACTGTAACACACCCAAGGAAGAGCAGACTGACCTCACTCTGTCAATTTAACACCCCCAGGGAAGAGCAGACTGACCCCACTCTTTCAATGTAACAGACCCAGGGAAGAGCAGACTGAGCACACTCTGTCAATGTAACACACCCAGGGAAGAGCAGACTGACCCCACTCTGTCAATGTAACAGACCCAGGGAAGAGCAGACTGACCCCAATCTGTCAGTGTAACACACCCAGGGAAGGGCAGACTGACCCCCCTCTGTCAATGTAACACACCCAGGGAAGAGCAGACCGACCCCACTCTGTCAATGTAACACACCCAGGGAAGAGCAGACTGACCCCACTCTGTCAATGTAACCCACCATGGAAAGAGCAGACTGACCCCACTCTGTCAATGTAACACACCCTGTAAAGAGCAGACTGACCCCACTCTGTCAATGTAACACACACAGGGAAGAGCTCACTGACCCCACTCTGTCAATTTAACGTACCCAGGTTTGAGCACACTGACCCCACTCTGTCAACGTAACACACACAGGGAAGGGCAGACCAACCTAACTCTGTCAATGTAACACAACCTGCAAAGAGCAGACTGACCCCACTCTGTCAATGTAACAGACCCAGGTTTGAGCACACTGACCCCACTCTGTCAATGTAACCCACCCAGGAAAGAGCAGACTGACCCCACTCTGTCAATGTAACACACACAGGGAAGAGCAGACTGACCCCGCTCTGTCAATGTAACACACACAGGGAAGAGCAGACTGACCCCACTCTGTCAATATAACACACCCAGGGAAGAGCAGACTGGCCCCACTCTGTCAATCAAACACCCCCAGGGAAGAGCAGACTCACCCCACTCTGTCGATGTAACACCCCCAGGGAATAGCAGACTGACCCAAATCTGTCAATATAACACACCCAGGGAAGAGCAGACTGACCGCATTCTAGCAAAGTAACACACCCAGGGAAGAGCAGACTGACCCCACTTGGTCACTGTAACACACCCACGGAAGAGCAGACTGACCTCACTCTGTCAATTTAACACCCCCAGGGAAGAGCAGACTGACCCCACTCTTTCAATGTAACAGACCCAGGGAAGAGCAGACTGAGCACACTCTGTCAATGTAACACACCCAGGGAAGAGCAGACTGACCCCACTCTGTCAATGTAACAGACCCAGGGAAGAGCAGACTGACCCCAATCTGTCAGTGTAACACACCCAGGGAAGGGCAGACTGACCCCCCTCTGTCAATGTAACACACCCAGGGAAGAGCAGACCGACCCCACTCTGTCAATGTAACACACCCAGGGAAGAGCAGACTGACCCCACTCTGTCAATGTAACCCACCATGGAAAGAGCAGACTGACCCCACTCTGTCAATGTAACACTACCAGGAAAGTGCAGGCTGACCCCACTGTGTCAATGTAACACACCCAGGGAAGAGCAGATTGACCCCACTCTGTCAATGAAACTCACAAAGGGAAGAGCAGACTGACCCCACTCTGTTAATGTAACACACCCAGGGAAGAGCAAACTGATTCCACTCTGTCGATATAAAACACCCAGGGAAGAGCAGACTCACCCCACTCTGTCAATGTAACCCACCCAGGGAAGAGCAGACTGACCCTTCTCTGTCAATGTATCACACCCAGGGAAGAGCAGACTGACCCCATTCTATCAAAGTAACACCACCAGGGAAGAGCAGACTGACCCAACACTGTCAATGTAACACACACATGGAAGAACAGACTGACTCCACTCTGTCAATGTAACACACCCAGGGAAGAGCAGACTGACCCAACTCTGTCAATGTAACACACACATGGAAGAACAGACTGACCCCACTCTGTCAATGTAACACACTCTGTAAAGAGCAGACTGACCCCACTCTGTCAATGTAACACACCCAGGGAAGAGCAGACTGACCCCACTCTGTCAATATAACACACCCAGGGAAGAGCAGACTGGCCCCACTCTGTCAATAAAACACCCCCAGGGAAGAGCAGACTCACCCAACTCTGTCGATGTAACACCCCCAGGGAAGTGCAGATTGACCCAACTCTGTCGATGTAACACCCCCGGGGAAGAGCAGACTGACCCCATTCTAGCAAAGTAACACACCCAGGGAAGAGCAGACTGACCCCACTCTGTCACTGTAACACACCCACGGAAGAGCAGACTGACCTCACTCTGTCAATTTAACACCCCCAGGGAAGAGCAGACTGACCGCACTCTTTCAATGTAACACCCCCAGGGAAGAGCAGACTGACTCCACTCTGTCAATGTAAGACCCCCAGGGAAGAGCAGACAGAGCACACTCTGTCAATGTAACACACCCAGGGAAGAGCAGACTGACCCCACTCTGTCAATGTAACTGACCCAGGGAAGAGCAGACTGACCCCAATCTGTCAGTGTAACACACCCAGGGAAGGGCAGACTGACCCCCCTCTGTCAATGTAACACACTCTGTAAAGAGCAGACTGACCCCACTCTGTCAATGGAAAACACACATGGAAGGGCAGACCGACCCTACTCTGACAATGTAACACACCCAGGGAAGAGCAGCCTGACCCTTCTCTGTGAAAGCAACACATCCAGGGAAGGGCAGACTGACCCCATTCTGTTAATTTAACACCCCCAGGGAAGTGCAGACTGACCCCACTCTTTCAATGTAACACACACAGGGAAGTGCAGACTGACCCCACTCTGTTAATGTAACTCACCCAGGGAAGAGCAGACTGACACAACTCTGTCAATGTAACACACCCATGGAAGAACAGACTGACCCCACTATGTCAATGTAACACACCCTGTAAAGAGCAGACTGACCCCACTCTGTCAATGTAACACACACAGGGAAGAGCTGACTGACCCCACTCTGTCAATTTAACGCACCCAGGTTTGAGCACACTGACCCCACTCTGTCAACGTAACACACACAGGGAAGGGCAGACCAACCTAACTCTGTCAATGTAACACACCCTGCAAAGAGCAGACTGACCCCACTCTGTCAATGTAACAGACCCAGGTTTGAGCACACTGACCCCACTCTGTCAATGTAACACACACAGGGAAGAGCAGACTGACCCCGCTCTGTCAATGTAGCACACACAGGGAAGAGCAGACTGACCCCACTCTGTCAATATAACACACCCAGGGAAGAGCAGACTGGCCCCACTCTGTCAATAAAACACCCCCAGGGAAGAGCAGACTCACCCCACTCTGTCGATGTAACACCCCCAGGGAATAGCAGACTGACCCAAATCTGTCAATATAACACACCCAGGGAAGAGCAGACTGACCGCATTCTAGCAAAGTAACACACCCAGGGAAGAGCAGACTGACCCCACTTGGTCACTGTAACACACCCAAGGAAGAGCAGACTGACCTCACTCTGTCAATTTAACACCCCCAGGGAAGAGCATACTGACCCCACTCTTTCAATGTAACAGACCCAGGGAAGAGCAGACTGAGCACACTCTGTCAATGTAACACACCCAGGGAAGAGCAGACTGACCCCACTCTGTCAATGTAACAGACCCAGGGAAGAGCAGACTGACGCCAATCTGTCAGTGTAACACACCCAGGGAAGGGCAGACTGACCCCCCTCTGTCAATGTAACACACCCAGGGAAGAGCAGACCGACCCCACTCTGTCAATGTAACACACCCAGGGAAGAGCAGACTGACCCCACTCTGTCAATGTAACCCACCCTGGAAAGAGCAGACTGACCCCTCTCTGTCAATGTAACACTACCAGGAAAGAGCAGACTGACCCCACTGTGTCAATGTAACACACCCAGGGAAGAGCAGACTGACCCCACTCTGTCAATGAAACTCACAAAGGGAAGAGCAGACTGACCCCACTCTGTTAATGTAACACACCCAGGGAAGAGCAAACTGATTCCACTCTATCGATATAAAACACCCAGGGAAGAGCAGACTCATCCCACTCTGTCAATGTAACCCACCCAGGGAAGAGCAGACTGACCCTTCTCTGTCAATGTATCACACCCAGGGAAGAGCAGACTGACCCCATTCTATCAAAGTAACACCCCCAGGGAAGAGCAAACTAACCCAACTCTGTCAATGTAACACACACATGGAAGAACAGACTGACTCCACTCTGTCAATGTAACACACCCAGGGAAGAGCAGACTGACCCAACTCTGTCAATGTAACACACACATGGAAGAACAGACTGACCCCACTCTGTCAATGTAACACACTCTGTAAAGAGCAGACTGACCCCACTCTGTCAATGTAACACACCCAGGGAAGAGCAGACTGACCCCACTCTGTTAATGTAACACACCCAGGGAAGAGCAAACTGATTCCACTCTGTCGATATAAAACACCCAGGGAAGAGCAGACTCACCCCACTCTGTCAATGTAACCCACCCAGGGAAGAGCAGACTGACCCTTCTCTGTCAATGTATCACACCCAGGGAAGAGCAGACTGACCCCATTCTATCAAAGTAACACCCCCAGGGAAGAGCAGACTGACCCAACTCTGTCAATGTAACACACACATGGACGAACAGACTGACTCCACTCTGTCAATGTAACACACTCTGTAAAGAGCAGACTGACCCCACTCTGTCAATGTAACACACCCAGGGAAGAGCAGACTGACCCCACTCTGTCAATATAACACACCCAGGGAAGAGCAGACTGGCCCCACTCTGTCAATAAAACACCACCAGGGAAGAGCAGACTCACCCCACTCTGTCGATGTAACACCCCCAGGGAAGAGCAGACTGACCCCATTCTAGCAAAGTAACACACCCAGGGAAGAGCAGACTGACCCCACTCTGTCACTGTAACACACCCACGGAAGAGCAGACTGACCTCACTCTGTCAATTTAACACCCCCAGGGAAGAGCAGACTGACCGCACTCTTTCAATGTAACACCCCCAGGGAAGAGCAGACTGACTCCACTCTGTCAATGTAAGACCCCCAGGGAAGAGCAGACAGAGCACACTCTGTCAATGTAACACACCCAGGGAAGAGCAGACTGACCCCACTCTGTCAATGTAACAGACCCAGGGAAGAGCAGACTGACCCCAATCTGTCAGTGTAACACACCCAGGGAAGGGCAGACTGACCCCCCTCTGTCAATGTAACACACTCTGTAAAGAGCAGACTGACCCCACTCTGTCAATGTAAAACACACATGGAAGGGCAGACCGACCCTACTCTGACAATGTAACACAGCCAGGGAAGAGCAGCCTGACCCTTCTCTGTGAATGCAACACATCCAGGGAAGGTCAGACTGACCCCATTCTGTTAATTTAACACCCCCAGGGAAGAGCAGACTGACCCCACTCTTTCAATGTAACACACACAGGGAAGTGCAGACTGACCCCACTCTGTTAATGTAACTCACCCTGTAAAGAGCAGACTGACCCCACTCTGTCAATGTAACACACACAGGGAAGAGCTGACTGACCCCACTCTGTCAATTTAACGCACCCAGGTTTGAGCACACTGAACCCATTCTGTCAACGTAACACACACAGGGAAGGGCAGACCAACCTAACTCTGTCAATGTAACACACCCTGCAAAGAGCAGACTGACCCCACTCTGTCAATGTAACAGACCCAGGTTTGAGCACACTGACCCCACTCTGTCAATGTAACCCACCCAGGAAAGAGCAGACTGACCCCACTCTGTCAATGTAACACACACAGGGAAGAGCAGACTGACCCCGCTCTGTCAATGTAACACACACAGGGAAGAGCAGACTGACCCCACTCTGTCAATATAACACACCCAGGGAAGAGCAGACTGGACCCACTCTGTCAATAAAACACCCCCAGGGAAGAGCAGACTCACCCCACTCTGTCGATGTAACACCCCCAGGGAATAGCAGACTGACCCAAATCTGTCAATATAACACACCCAGGGAAGAGCAGACTGACCGCATTCTAGCAAAGTAACACACCCAGGGAAGAGCAGACTGACCCCACTTGGTCACTGTAACACACCCACGGAAGAGCAGACTGACCTCACTCTGTCAATTTAACACCCCCAGGGAAGAGCAGACTGACCCCACTCTTTCAATGTAACAGACCCAGGGAAGAGCAGACTGAGCACACTCTGTCAATGTAACACACCCAGGGAAGAGCAGACTGACCCCACTCTGTCAATGTAACAGACCCAGGGAAGAGCAGACTGACCCCAATCTGTCAGTGTAACACACCCAGGGAAGGGCAGACTGACCCCCCTCTGTCAATGTAACACACCCAGGGAAGAGCAGACCGACCCCACTCTGTCAATGTAACACACCCAGGGAAGAGCAGACTGACCCCACTGTGTCAATGTAACCCACCCTGGAAAGAGCGGACTGACCCCACTCTGTCAATGTAACACTACCAGGAAAGAGCAGACTGACCCCACTGTGTCAATGTAACACACCCAGGGAAGAGCAGACTGACCCCACTCTGACATTGAAACTCACAAAGGGAAGAGCAGACTGACCCCACTCTGTTAATGTAACACACCCAGGGAAGAGCAAACTGATTCCACTCTGTCGATATAAAACACCCAGGGAAGAGCAGACTCACCCCACTCTGTCAATGTAACCCACCCAGGGAAGAGCAGACTGACCCTTCTCTGTCAATGTATCACACCCAGGGAAGAGCAGACTGACCCCATTCTATCAAAGTAACACCCCCAGGGAAGAGCAGACTGACCCAACTCTGTCAATGTAACACACACATGGAAGAACAGACTGACTCCACTCTGTCAATGTAACACACCCAGGGAAGAGCAGACTGACCCAACTCTGTCAATGTAACACACACATGGAAGAACAGACTGACCCCACTCTGTCAATGTAACACACTCTGTAAAGAGCAGACTGACCCCACTCTGTCAATGTAACACACCCAGGGAAGAGCAGACTGACCCCACTCTGTGAATATAACACACCCAGGGAAGAGCAGACTGGCCCCACTCTGTCAATAAAACACCACCAGGGAAGAGCAGACTCACCCCACTCTGTCGATGTAACACCCCCAGGGAAGAGCCGACTGACCCCATTCTAGCAAAGTAACACACCCAGGGACGAGCAGACTGACCCCACTCTGTCACTGTAACACACTCACGGAAGAGCAGACTGACCCCACTCTGTCAATGTAACCCACCCTGGAAAGAGCAGACTGACCCCACTCTGTCAATGAAACACCACCAGGGAAGAGCAGACTCACCCCACTCTGTCAATTTAACACCCCCAGGGAAGAGCAGACTGAACGCACTCTTTCAATGTAACACCCCCAGGGAAGAGCAGACTGACTCCACTCTGTCAATGTAAGACCCCCAGGGAAGAGCAGACAGAGCATACTCTGACAATGTAACACACCCAGGGAAGAGCAGACTGACCCCACTCTGTCAATGTAACAGACCCAGGGAAGAACAGACTGACCCCAATCTGTCAGTGTAACACACCCAGGGAAGGGCAGACTGACCCCCCTCTGTCAATGTAACACACCCAGGGAAGAGCAGACCGACCCCACTCTGTCAATGTAACACACCCAGGGAAGAGCAGACTGACCCCACTCTGTCAATGTAACCCACCCTGGAAAGAGCAGACTGACCCCTCTCTGTCAATGTAACACTACCAGGAAAGAGCAGTCTGACCCCACTGTGTCAATGTAACACACCCAGGGATGAGCAGACTGACCCCACTCTGTCAATGAAACTCACAAAGGGAAGAGCAGACTGACCCTTCTCTGTCAATGTAACACACCCAGGGAAGGGCAGACTGACCACACTCTGTCAACGTAACCCACCCAGGAACGAGCAGACTGACCCCACTCTATCAATGTAACATACCCAGGGAAGAGCAGACTGACCCCACTCTGTCAATGTAACACCGACAGGGAATAGCACACTGACCCCTCTCTGTCAATGTAACCCACCCAGGAAAGAGCAGACTGACCCCACTCTGTCAATGTAACACTACCAGGAAAGAGCAGACTGACCCCACTGTGTCAATGTAACACACCCAGGGAAGAGCAGACTGACCCCACTCTGTCAATGTAACACACCCAGTGAAGAGCAGACTGACCCCACTCTGTCAATATAACACACCCAGGGAAGAGCAGACTGGCCCCACTCTGTCAATGTAACACACGCAGGGAAGAGCAGACTGACCCCACTGTGTCAATGTAACACACCCAGGGAAGAGCAGACTGACCGAAATCTGTCAATGTAACACACCCAGGGAAGAGCAGACTGGCCCCACTCTGTCAATAAAACACCCCCAGGGAAGAGCAGACTCACCCCACTCTGTCGATGTAACACCCCCAGGGAAGAGCAGACTGACCCAACTCTGTCAATATAACACACCCAGGGAAGAGCAGACTGACCCCATTCTATCAAAGTAACACCCCCAGGGAAGAGCAGACTGACCCCACTCTGTCAATGTAACACACAGAGAAGAGCAGACTGACCCCACTCTGTCAATGTAACACACCCAGGGAAGAGCAGACTGACCCAACTCTGTCAATGTAACACACACATGGAAGAACAGACTGACCCCACTCTGTCAATGTAACACACTCTGTAAAGAGCAGACTGACCCCACTCTGTCAATGTAAAACACACAGGGAAGGGCAGACCGACCCTACTCTGACAATGTAACACACCCAGGGAAGAGCAGACTGACCCTTCTCTGTGAATGCAACACATCCAGGGAAGGGCAGACTGACCCCATTCTGTTAATTTAACACCCCCAGGGAAGAGCAGACTGACCCCACTCTGTCAATGTAACACACACTGGGAAGAGCAGACTGACTCCACTCTGTCAATGTAACACACCCAGGGAAGAGCAGACTGACCCCACTCTGTCAATATAACACACCCAGGGTAGAGCAGACTGGCCCCACTCTGTCAATAAAACACCCCCAGGGAAGAGCAGACTCACCCCACTCTGTCGATGTAACACCCCCAGGGAATAGCAGACTGACCCAACTCTGTCAATATAACACACCCAGGGAAGAGCAGACTGACCCCATTCTAGCAAAGTAACACACCCAGGGAAGAGCAGACTGACCCCACTCTGTCACTGTAACACACCCACGGAAGAGCAGACTGACCTCACTCTGTCAATTTAACACCCCCAGGGAAGAGCAGACTGACCGCACTCTTTCAATGTAACAGACCCAGGGAAGAGCAGACTGAGCACACTCTGTCAATGTAACACACCCAGGGAAGAGCAGACTGACCCCACTCTGTCAATGTAACAGACCCAGGGAAGAGCAGACTGACCCCAATCTGTCAGTGTAACACACCCAGGGAAGGGCAGACTGACGCCCCTCGGTCAATGTAACACACCCAGGGAAGAGCAGACCGACCCCACTCTGTCAATGTAACACACCCAGGGAAGAGCAGACTGACCCCACTCTGTCAATGTAACCCACCCTGGAAAGAGCAGACTGACCCCACTCTGTCAATGTAACACTACCAGGAAAGAGCAGACTGACCCCACTGTGTCAATGTAACACACCCAGGGAAGAGCAGACTGACCCCACTCTGTCAATGAAACTCACAAAGGGAAGAGCAGACTGACCCCACTCTGTTAATGTAACACACCCAGGGAAGAGCAAACTGATTCCACTCTGTCGATATAAAAAACCCAGGGAAGAGCAGACTCACCCCACTCTGTCAATGTAACCCACCCAGGGAAGAGCAGACTGACCCTTCTCTGTCAATGTATCACACCAAGGGAAGAGCAGACTGCCCCCATTCTATCAAAGTAACACCCCCAGGGAAGAGCAGACTGACCCCACTCTGTCAATGTAACACACAGGGAAGAGCAGACTGACTCCACTCTGTCAATGTAACACACCCAGGGAAGAGCAGACTGACCCAACTCTGTCAATGTAACACACACATGGAAGAACAGACTGACCCCACTCTGTCAATGTAACACACTCTGTAAAGAGCAGACTGACCCCACTCTGTCAATGTAACACACCCAGGGAAGAGCAGACTGGCCCCACTCTGTCAATAAAACACCCCCAGGGAAGAGCAGACTCACCCCACTCTGTCGATGTAACACCCCCAGTGAAGAGCAGACTGACCCAACTCTGTCAATATAACACACCCAGGGAAGAGCAGACTGACCCCATTCTAGCAAAGTAACACACCCAGGGAAGAGCAGACTGACCCCACTCTGTCACTGTAACACACCCACGGAAGAGCAGACTGACCTCACTCTGTCAATTTAACACCCCCAGGGAAGAGCAGACTGACCGCACTCTTTCAATGTAACACACACAGGGAAGAGCAGACTGACCCCACTCTGTTAATATAACACACAGGGAAGAGCAGACTGACCCCACTCTGTCAATGTAACACTCCCAGGGAAGAGCAGACTGACCCCACTCTGTCAATGTAACACACCCTGTAAAGAGCAGACTGACCCCACTCTGTCAAAGTAACACATACAGTGAAGGGCAGACCGACCCCACTCTGAAAATGTAACACACCCAGGGAAGAGCTGACGGACCCCACTCTGTCAATTTAACGCACCGAGGTATGAGCACACTGACCCCACTCTGTCAATGTAACACACACAGGGATGAGCAGATTGACCCAACTCTGTCAATGTAACCCACTCAGTTAAGAGCAGACTGACCCCAATCGGTCAATGTATCCTTCCCAGGGAAGAGCAAACAGACCGCACTCTGTCAATGGAACACACCCAGGGAAGAGCAGACTGACCCAACTCTGTCAATGTAACACACTCAAGGAAGAACAGACTGACCCCACTCTGTCAATGTAACATACTCTGTAAAGAGCAGACTGACCCCACTCTGTCAATGTAAAACACACAGGGAAGGGCAGACCGACCCCACTCTGACAATGGAACACACGCAGGGAAGAGCAGAGTGGGGTCAGTCTGCTCTTCCCTGTGTGTTACATTGACAGAGTGGGGTCAGTCTGCTCTTCCCTGGGGGTGTTACTTTGATAGAATGGGGTCGGTCTGCTCTTCCCTGGGTGTGTTATATTGACAGAGTTGGGTCAGTCTGCTCTTCCCTGGGTGTGTTACATTGACAGAGTGGGGTCAGTCTGCTCTTCCCTGTGTGTGTTACATTGACAGAGTGGGGTCAGTCTGCTCTTTCCTGGGTGGGTTACATTGACAGAGTGGTGTCAGTGTGCTCAAACCTGGGTGTGTTACATTGACAGAGTGGGTTCAGTCTGCTCTTTGCAGGGTGTGTTACATTGACAGAGTTTTGTTGGTCTGCCCTTCCCTGTGTGTGTTACGTTGACAGGGTGGGGTCAGTGTGCTCAAAACTGGGTGCGTTAAATTGACAGAGTGGGGACAGTCAGCTCTTCCCTGTGTGTGTTACATTGACAGAGTGGGGTCAGTCTGCTCCTTACAGGGTGTGTTACATTGACATAGTGGGGTCAGTCTGTTCTTCCATGGGTGTGTTACATTGACAGAGTTGTGTCAGTCTGTTCTTCCCTGGGTGAGTTACATTAACAGAGTGGGGTCAGTCTGCACTTCCCTGTGTGTGTTACATTGAAAGAGTGGGGTCAGTCTGCTGTTCCCTGGGGGTGTTAAATTAACAGAATGGGGTCAGTCTGCTCTTCCCTGTGTGTGTTACATTGTCAGAGTAGGGTCGGTCTGCCCTTCCCTGTGTGTTTTACATTGACAGAGTGGGGTCAGTCTGCTCTTTACAGAGTCTGTTACATTGACAGAGTGGGGTCAGTCTGTTCTTCCATGTGTGTGTTATATTGACAGAGTTGGGTCAGTCTGCTCTTCCCTGTTTGTGTTACATTGACAGAGTGGGGTCAGTCTGCTCTTCCCTGTGTGTTACATTGACAGAGTGGGGTCAGTCTGCTCTTCCCTGGGGGTGTTACTTTGATAGAATGGGGTCAGTCTGCTCTTCCCTGGGTGTGTTATATTGACAGAGTTGGGTCAGTCTGCTCTTCCCTGGGGGTGTTACATCGACAGAGTGGGTGAGTCTGCTCTTCCCTGGGGGTGTTTTATTGACAGAGTGGTGCCAGTCTGCTCTTCCCTGGGTGTGTTACATTGACAGGGTGGGGTCAGTCTGCTCTTCCCTGGGTGTGTTACATTGACACAATGGCGTCAGTCTGCACTTCCCTGGGTGTGTTACATTGACAGAGTGGGGCCAGTCTGCTCTTCCCTGGGTGTGTTATATTGACACAGTTGGGTCAGTCTGCTCTTCACTGGGTGTGTTACATTGACAGAGTGGGGTCAGTCTGCTCTTCCCTGGGTGTGTTACATTGACACAGTTGGGTCAGTCTGCTCTTTCCTGGTAGTGTTACATTGACAGAGTGGGGTCAGTCTGCTCTTTCCTGGGTGGGTTACATTGACAGAGAGGGGTCAGTGTGCTATTCCCTGGGTGTCTTAAATTGACAGAGTGGGGTCAGTCTGCTCTTCCCTGGGTGTGTTACATTGACAGAGTGGGGTCAGTCTGCTCTTCACTTTTTGAGTTACATTGACAGATTGGGGTCAGTCTGCTCTTCCCTGGGTGTGTTACATTGACAGTGTGGGGTCAGTCTGATCTTCCCTGTCGATGTTACATTGACAGAGTGGGGTCAGTCTGCTCTTCCCTGGGTGTGTTACATTGATAGAGTGGGGTCAGTCTGCTCTTCCCTGGGTGTGTTATATTGACAGAGTGGGGTCACTCTGCTCTTCCCTGGGGGTGTTACATCGACAGAGTGGGGTCAGTCAGCTCTTCCCTGTGTGTGTTACATTGACAGAGTGGTGTCAGTCTGCTCTTTACAGGGTGTGTTACATTGACATAGTGGGGTCAGTCTGTTCTTCCATGGGTGTGTTACATTGACAGAGTGGGGTCAGTCTGCTATTCCCAGTGTGTAACATTGACAGAGTGGGGTCGGTCTGCTCTTACCTGGGTGTGTTACATTGACAGAGGGGGGACAGTCAGCCCTTTCCTGGGTGTGTTACATTGACAGATTGGGGTCAGTCTGCTCTTCCCTGGGTGTGCTACATTGACAGAGGGGGGTCAGTCTGCCCTTCCCTGTGTGTGTTACATTGACAGAGGGTGCTCAGTCTGCTCTTCCCTGGGGGTCTTACATTGACAGAGTGGGGTCAGTCTGCTCTTCCCTGGGGGTGTTAAATTGACAGAGTGGGGTCAGTCTGCTCTTCCCTGGGTGTGTTACATTGAAAGTGTGGGGTCAGTCTGCTCTTCCCTGGGGGTGTTAAATTTACAGAGTGAGGTCAGTCTGCTCTTCACTGGGTGTGTTACATTGACAGAGTGGGGTCTGTCTGCTCTTCCCTGCGTGTATTACTTTGATAGAATGGGGTCAGTCTGCTCTACCCTGGGTGTTTTATATTGACAGAGTTGGGTCAGTCTGCTCTTCCCTGGGGGTGTTACATCGACAGAGTGGGGTCAGTCTGCTCGTCCCTGTATGTGTTACATTGACAGAGTGGGGTCAGTCTGCTCTTTCCTGGGTGGGTTACATTGACAGTGTGGGGTCAGTGTGCTCAAACCTGGGTGGTTACATTGACAGAGTGGGGTCAGTCTGCTCTTTACAGGGTGTGTTACATTGACAGAGTTAGGTTGGTCTGCCCTTCCCTGTGTGTGTTACGTTGACAGAGTGGGGTCAGTGTGCTCAAACCTGGATGCGTTAAATTGACAGAATGGGGTCAGTCAGCTCTTCCCTGTGTGTGTTACATTGACAGAGTGGGGTCAGTCTGCTCTTTACAGGGTGTGTTACATTGACATAGTGGGGTCAGTCTGTTCTTCCATGGGTGTGTTACATTGACAGAGTGGGGTCAGTCTGCTATTCCCTGTGTGTAACATTGACAGAGTGGGGTCAGTCTGCTCTTCCCTGTGTGTGTTAGATTGACAGAGTGGGGTTAGTCTGTTCTTCCATGTGTGTGTTACATTGACAGAGTTGTGTCAGTCTGCTCTTGCCTGGGTGTGTTACATTGACAGAGTGGGGTCAGTCTGCTATTCCCTGTGTGCAACATTGACAGAGTGGGGTCAGTCTGCTCTTCCCTGTGTGTGTTAGATTGACAGAATGGGGTCAGTCTGACCTTCCCTGGATGTGTTACATTGACAGAGTGGGGTCAGTTGGATCTTCCCTGGGTGTGTTACATTGACAGAGTGGGGTCAGTCTGCTCTTCCCTGGGTCTGTTACATTGACAGAGTGGGGTCAGTCTGCTCTTTACAGAGTGTGTTACATTGACAGAGTGGGGTCAGTCTGTTCTTCCCTAAGTGTGTTACATTGTCAGACTGGGGTCGGTATGCCCTTCCCTGTGTGTTTTACATTGACAGAGTGGGGTCAGTCTGCTCTTTACAGAGTGTGTTACATTGACAGAGTGGGGTCAGTCTGATCTTCCCTAAGTGTGTTACATTGACAGAGTGGGGTCAGTCTGCTCTTCCCTGGGTGTGTTACATTGACCGAGTGGGGTCAGTCTGCTCTTCCCTGTGTGTTACATTGACAGAGTGGGGTCAGTCTGCTCTTCCCTGGGGTGTTACTTTGATAGAATGGAGTCAGTCTGCTCTTCCCTGGGTGTGTTACATTGACAGAGTTCGGTCAGTCTGCTCTTCCCTGGGGGTGTTACATTGACAGGGTGGGGTCAGTCTGCCCTTTCCTGGTAGTGTTACATTGACAGAGTGGGGTCAGTCTGCTCTTTCCTGGGTGGGTTACATTGACAGAGAGGGGTCAGTGTGCTATTCCCTGGGTGTCTTAAATTGACAGAGTGGGGTCAGTCTGCTCTTCCCTGAGTGTGTTACATTGACAGAGTGGGGTCAGTCTGCTCTTCCCTTTTTGAGTTACATTGACAGAGTGGGGTCAGTCTGCTCTTCCCTGGGTGTGTTACATTGACAGAGTGGGGTCAGTCTGCTCTTCCCTGGGTGTGTTACATTGACAGAGTGGGGTCAGTCTGCTCTTCCCTGGGTCTGTTACATTGACAGAGTGGGGTCAGTCTGCTCTTCCCTGGGTGTGTTACATTGACAGAGTGGGGTGAGTCTGCTCTTCCCAGGGTGTGTTACACAGACAGAGTGGAAACAATTTGCTCTTCCCTGGGTGGGTTACATTAACAGAGTGTGGTCAGTCTGCTCTTCGCTGGGTGCGTTACATTGACAGAGTGGGGTCAGTCTGTTCTTCCCCGGGTGCGTTACATTGACAGAGTGGGGTCAGTCTGCTCTTCCCTGGGTGTGTTACATTGACAGAGTGGGATCAGTCTGCTCTTCCCTGGGTGTGTTACATTGACAGAGTGGGGTCAGTCTGCTCTTCCCTGGGGGTGTTACATTGACAGAGTGGGGTCAGTCTGCTCTTCCCTGGGTGGGTTACATTGAGAGAGTGGGGTGAGTCTGCTCTTCCCAGGGTGTGTTACATCGACAGAGTGGAAACAGTTTGCTCTTCCCTGGGTGGGTTACATTAACAGAGTGGGGTCAGTCTGCTCTACCCTGGGTGGGTTACATTGACAGAGTGGGGTCAGTCTGCTCTTCGCTGGGTGCGTTACATTGACAGAGTGGGGTCAGTCTTGTCTGCCCTGGGTGTGTTACATTGACACAGAGGGGTCAGTCTGCTCTTTCCTGGGTGTGTTACATTGACAGAGTGGGGGCAGTCTGCTCTTCCCTTTGTGAGTGACATTGAAAGAATGAGGTCAGTCTGCTCTTCCCTGGGGGTGTTACATTGACAGAGTGAGGTCAGTGTGCTCTTCCCTGGGTGTCTTACATTTACAGAGTGGGGTCGGTCTGCTCTTCCCTGGGTTTGTTACATTAACAGAGTGCGGTAAGTCTGCTCTTCCCTGTGTGTTACATTGACTGAGTGGGGTCAGTCAGGTCTTCCCTGTGTGTGTTACATTGACAGAGTGTGGTCAGTCTGCTCTTCCCTGGGTGTGTTACATTAACAGAGTGAGGTCAGTCTGCTCTTTCCTGGGTGGGTTACATTGACAGAGAGGGGTCAGTGTGCTATTCCCTGGGTGTCTTAAATTGACAGAGTGGGGTCAGTCTGCTCTTCCCTGGGTGTGTTACATTGACAGAGTGGGGTCAGTCTGCTCTTCCCTTTTTGAGTTACATTGACAGATTGGGGTCAGTCTGCTCTTCCCTGGGTGTGTTACATTGATAGAGTGGGGTCAGTCTGCTCTTTCCTGGGTGTGTTACATTGATAGAGTGGGGTCAGTCTGCTCTTTCCTGGGTGTGTTATATTGACAGAGTTGGGTCACTCTGCTCTTCCCTAGGGGTGTTACATCGACAGAGTGGGGTCAGTCAGCTCTTCCCTGTGTGTGTTACATTGACAGAGTGGTGTCAGTCTGCTCTTTACAGGGTGTGTTACATTGACATAGTGGGGTCAGTCTGTTCTTCCATGGGTGTGTTACATTGACAGAGTGGGGTCAGTCTGCTATTCCCTGTGTGTACCATTGACAGAGTGGTGTCGGTCTGCTCTTACCTGGGTGTGTTACATTGACAGAGGGGGGACAGTCACCCCTTTCCTGGGTGTGTTACATTGACAGATTGGAGTCAGTCTGCTCTTCCCTGGGTGTGCTACATTGACAGATTGGGGTTAGTCTGCCCTTCCCTGTGTGTGTTACATTGACAGAGGGTGCTCAGTCTGCACTTCCCTGGGGGTCTTACATTGACAGAGTGGGGTCAGTCTGCTCTTCCCTGGGGGTGTTAAATTGACAGAGTGGGGTCAGTCTGCTCTTCCCTGGGTGTGTTACATTGAAAGAGTGGGGTCAGTCTGCTCTTCCCTGGGGGTGTTAAATTTACAGAGTGAGGTCAGTCTGCTCTTCACTGGGTGTGTTACATTGACAGAGTGGGGTCTGTCTGCTCTTCGCTGCGTGTATTACTTTGATAGAATGGGGTCAGTATGCTCTACAATGGGTGTGTTATATTGACAGAGTTGGGTCAGTCTGCTCTTCCCTGGGGGTGTTACATCGACAGAGTGGGGTCAGTCTGCTCTTCCCTGTATGTGTTACATTGACATAGTGGGGTCAGTCTGCTCTTTCCTGGGTGGGTTACATTGACAGTGTGGGGTCAGTGTGCTCAAACCTGGGTGGTTACATTGACAGAGTGGGGTCAGTCTGCTCTTTACAGGGTGTGTTACATTGACAGAGTTGGTTGGTCTGCCCTTCCATGTGTGTGTTACGTTGACAGAGTGGGGTCAGTGTGCTCAAACCTGGATGCGTTAAATTGACAGAATGGGGTCAGTCAGCTCTTCCCTGTGTGTGTTACATTGACAGAGTGGGGTCAGTCTGCTCTTTACAGGGTGTGTAACATTGACATAGTGTGTCAGTCTGTTCTTCCATGGGTGTGTTACATTGACAGAGTGTGGTCAGTCTGCTATTCCCTGTGTGTAACATTGACAGAGTGGGGTCAGTCTGCTCTTCCCTGTGTGTGTTAGATTGACAGAGTGGGGTCAGTCTGTTCTTCCATGGGTGTGTTACATTGACAGAGTTGTGTCAGTCTGCTCTTCCCTGGGTGTGTTACATTGACAGAGTGGGGTCAGTCTGCTATTCCCTGTGTGTTACATTGACAGAGTGGGGTCAGTCTGCTCTTCCATGGGTGTGTTACATTGACAGAGTTGTGTCAGTCTGCTCTTCCCTGGGTGTGTTACATTGACAGAGTGGGGTCAGTTGGATCTTCCCTGGGTGAGTTACATTAACAGAGTGGGGTCAGTTGGATCTTCCCTGGGTGAGTTACATTAACAGAGTGGGGTCAGTCTGCACTTCACTGTGGGTGTTACATTGAAAGAGTGGGGTCAGTCTGCTCTTCCCTGGGGGTGTAAAATTAACAGAATTGGGTCAGTATGCCCTTCCCTGGATGTGTTGCATTCACAGAGAAGGGTCAGTCTGCTCTTCCCTGGGTGTGTTACATTGACAGAGTGGGGTCAGTCTGCTCTTCCCTGGGTGTGTTCATTTGTCAGAGTGGGGTCGGTCTGCCCTTCCCTGTGTGATTTACATTGACAGAGTGGGGTCAGTCTGCTCTTTACAGAGTGTGTTACATTGACAGAGTGGGGTCAGTCTGTTCTTCCCTAAGTGTGTTACATTGACAGAGTTGGGTCAGTCTGCTCTTCCCTGGGTGTGTTCCATTCACAGAGTGCGGTCTGTTTGCTCTTCCCTGGGAAGGGTACATTGACCGATTGGGGTCAGTCTGCTCTTAACTGAGTGGGTTACATTGACAGAGTTGGGTCAATCTGCTCATCCCTGTGTGTGTTACATTGACAGAGGGGGTCAGTCTGCTCTTTCCTGGGTGGGCTACATTGACAGAGTGGGGTCAGTGTGCTCAAACCAGGGTGCGTTAAATTGACAGAGTGGGTTCCGTCAGCTCTTCCCTGGGTGTGTTACATTGACAGAGTGGGGTCGGTCTGCCCTTCACTGTATGTGTTACATTGACAGAGTGGGGTCAGTCTGCTCTTTCCTGGGTGGGTTACATTGACAGAGTGGGGTCAGTCTGCTATTCCCTGGGTGTGTTACGTTGACAGACTGGGGTCAGTGTGCTCTTCCCTGTGTGTGTTACATTGAGAGAGTGGGGTTAGTCTGCTCTTTCCTGGGTGGGTTACATTGACAGAGTGGGGTCAGTCTGCTCTTCCCTGGTTGTGTTAAATTGACAGAGTGGGATCGGTTTGCCCTTCCCTGTGTGTGTTACATTGACAGAGTGGGGTCAGTCTGCTCTTTACAGGTTGTGTTACTTTGACAGAGTGGGGTCAGGCTGTTCTTCCATGGGTGTGTTACATTGACAGAGTGGGGTCAGTCTGCTCTTCCCTGGGTGTTACATTGACAGAGTGGGGTCAGTCTGCACTTCCCTGGGTGTGTTACATTGACAGAGTGTGGTCAGTCTGCTCTTCACTGGGGGTGTTACATTGACAGAGTGGGGTCAGTCAGCTCTTCCCTGGGGGTGTTACATTGACAGAGTGGGGTCAGTCTGCTCTTCCCTGGGTGTGTTACATTCACACAGTGGGGTCGATCTGCCCTTCCCTGTGTGTGTTACATTGACAGAGTGAGGTCAGTCTGCTCTTCCCTGGGTGTGTTACATTGACAGAGTGGGGTCAGGCTGCTCTTCCCTTTTTGAGTTACATTGACAGAGTGGGGTCAGTCTGCTCTTCCCTGGGTGTGTTACATTGACAGAGTGGGGTCAGTCTGCTCTTCCCTGGGTGTGTTACATTGACAGAGTGGGGTCAGTCTGCTCTTCCCTGGGTCTGTTACATTGACACAGTGGGGTCAGTCTGCTCTTTACAGAGTGTGTTACATTGACAGAGTGGGGTCAGTCTGTTCTTCCATGTGTTTGTTACATTGACAGAGTGGGGTCAGTCTGCTCTTCCCTGGGTGTGTTACATTGACCGAGTGGGGTCAGTCTGCTCTTCCCTGTGTGTTACATTGACAGAGTGGGGTCAGTCTGCTCTTCCCTGGGGGTGTTACTTTGATAGAATGGGGTCAGTCTGCTCTTCCCTGGGTGTGTTACATTGACAGAGTTCGGTCAGTCTGCTCTTCCCTGGGGGTGTTACATTGACAGGGTGGGGTCAGTCTGCTCTTTCCTGGTAGTGTTACATTGACAGAGTGGGGTCAGTCTGCTCTTTCCTGGGTGGGTTACATTGACAGAGAGGGGTCAGTGTGCTATTCCCTGGGTGTCTTAAATTGACAGAGTGGGGTCAGTCTGCTCTTCCCTGGGTGTGTTACATTGACAGAGTGGGGTCATTCTGCTCTTCCCTTTTTGAGTTACATTGACAGAGTGGGGTCAGTCTGCTCTTCCCTGGGTGTGTTACATTGACAGAGTGGGGTCAGTCTGCTCTTCCCTGGGTGTGTTACATTGACAGAGTGGGGTCAGTCTGCTCTTCCCTGGGTCTGTTACATTGACAGAGTGGGGTCAGTCTGCTCTTTGCAGGGTGTGTTACATTGACAGAGTGGGGTCAGTCTGATCTTCCCTGGGTGTGTTAACTTGACAGAGTTGGGTCAGTCGGCTCTGCCCTGGGTGTGTTACATTGACAGAGTGGGGTCAGTCTGCTCTTCCCTGGGTGTGTTACATTGACAGAGTGGGGTCAGACGGCTATGCCCTGGTGGTGTTACTTTGACAGAGTGTGGTCAGTCTGCACTTCCCTGCATGTGTTACATTGACAGAGTGTGGTCAGTCTGCTCTTCCCTGGGTATGTTACATTGACAGAGTGGGGTCAGTCTGTTCTTCCCTTTTTGAGTTACATTGACAGAGTGTGGTCAGCCTGCTCTTCCCTGCGTGTGTTAGATTGAGAGAGTAGGGTCAGTCTGCACTTCCCTGCGTGTGTTACATTGACAGAGTGTGGTCAGTCTGCTCTTCCCTGGGTGTGTTACATTGACAGAGTGGAGTCAGTCTGCTCTTCCCTGGGTGGGTTACATTGACAGAGTGGGGTCAGTCTGCTCTTCCCTTTGTGAGTTACATTGACAGACTGGGGTCAGTCTGCTCTGCCCTGGGTGTGTTACATTGACAGAGTGGGGTCAGTCTGCTCTTCCCTGGGTGTGTTACATTGACAGAGTGGGGTCAGTCGGCTATGCTCTGGTGATGTTACTTTGACAGAGTGTGGTCAGTCTGCTCTTCCCTGGGTGTGTTACATTGACAGATTGGAGTCAGTCTGCTCTTCCCTTTGTGAGATACATTGACAGAGTGGGGTCAGTCTGCTCTTCCCTGAGTGAGTTACATTGACAGAGTGGAGTCAGTCTGCTCTTCCCAGGGGGTGTTACATTGACAGAGTGGCGTCAGTCGTATCTTCCCTTGGTGAGTTACATTGACAGAGCTGGGTCAGTCTGCACTTCCCTGGGTGTCTTACATTGACAGTGAAGGGTCAGTCTGCTCTTACCTGGATGTGTTACATTGACAGAGTGGGGTGAGTCTGCTCTTCCCAGGGTGTGTTACACAGACAGAGTGGAAACAATTTGCTCTTCCCTGGGTGGGTTACATTAACAGAGTGTGCTCAGTCTGCTCTTCCCTGGGTGTGTTACATTGACAGAGTTCGGTCAGTCTGATCTTCCCTGGGGGTGTTACATTGACAGGGTGGGGTCAGTCTGCTCTTTCCTGGTAGTGTTACATTGACAGAGTGGGGTCAGTCTGCTCTTTCCTGGGTGGGTTACATTGACAGAGAGTGGTCAGTGTGCTATTCCCTGGGTGTCTTAAATTGACAGAGTGGGGTCAGTCTGCTCTTCCCTGGGTGTGTTACATTGACAGAGTGGGGTCAGTCTGCTCTTCCCTTTTTGAGTTACATTGACAGAGTGGGGTCAGTCTGCTCTTCCCTGGGTGTGTTACATTGACAGAGTGGGGTCAGTCTGCTCTTCCCTGGGTGTGTTACATTGACAGAGTGGGGTCAGTCTGCTCTTCCCCGGGTCTGTTACATTGACAGAGTGGGGTCAGTCTGCTCTTTGCAGGGTGTGTTACATTGACAGAGTGGGGTCAGTCTGATCTTCCCTGGGTGTGTTACATTGACAGAGTGGAGTCAGTCTGCTCTTCCCCGGGTCTGTTACATTGACAGAGTGTGGTCAGTCTGCTCTTTGCAGGGTGTGTTACATTGACAGAGTGGGGTCAGTCTGCTCTTTGCAGGGTGTGTTACATTGACAGAGTGGGGTCAGTCGGCTCTGCCCTGATGGTGTTACTTTGACAGAGTGTGGTCAGTCTGCACTTCCCTGCATGTGTTACATTGACAGAGTGTGGTCAGTCTGCTCTTCCCTGGGTGTGTTACATTGACAGAGTGGAGTCAGTCAGCTCTTCCCTGGGTATGTTACATTGACAGAGTGGGGTCAGTCTGTTCTTCCCTTTTTGAGTTACATTGACAGAGTGTGGTCAGCCTGCTCTTCCCTGGGTGTGTTAGATTGAGAGAGTGGGGTCAGTCTGCTCTTCCCTTTGTGAGATACATTGACAGAGTGGGGTCAGTCTGCTCTTCCCTGGGTGGGTTACATTGACAGAGTGGGGTCAGTCTGCTCTTCCCTTTGTGAGTTACATTGACAGACTCGGGTCAGTCTGCTCTGCCCTGGGTGTGTTACATTGACAGAGTGGGGTCAGTCTGCTCTTCCCTGGGTGTGTTACATTGACAGAGTGGGGTCAGTCTGCTCTTCCCTGGGTGTGTTACATTGACAGATTGGAGTCAGTCTGCTCTTCCCTTTGTGAGATACATTGACAGAGTGGGGTCAGTCTGCTCTTCCCTGAGTGAGTTACATTGACAGAGTGGAGTCAGTCTGCTCTTCCCAGGGGGTGTTACATTGACAGAGTGGGGTCAGTCGTATCTTCCCTTGGTGAGTTACATTGACAGAGTTGGGTCAGTCTGCACTTCCCTGGGTGTCTTACATTGACAGTGAAGGGTCAGTCTGCTCTTACCTGGATGTGTTACATTGACAGAGTGGGGTGAGTCTGCTCTTCCCAGGGTGTGTTACACAGACAGAGTGGAAACAATTTGCTCTTCCCTGGGTGGGTTACATTAACAGAGTGTGGTCAGTCTGCTCTCACCTGACTGGGTTACATTGACAGAGTGGGGTCAGTCTGCTCTTCGCTGGGTTCGTTACATTGACAGAGTGGGGTCAGTCTGTTCTTCCCCGGGTGTGTTACATTGAGAGAGTGGGGTCAGTCTGCTTTTCCCTGGATGTGTTACATTGAGAGAGTGGGGTCAGTCTGCTTTTCCCTGGGTGTGTTACATTGACAGAGTGGGGTCAGTCTGTTCTTCCCCGGGTGTGTTACATTGAGAGAGTGGGGTCAGTCTGCTTTTCCCTGGATGTGTTACATTGACAGAGTGGGGTCAGTCTGCTCTTCCCTGGGTGTGTTACATTGACAGAGTGGGGTCAGTCTGCTCTTCCCTGGGTGTGTTACATTGACAGAGTGGGGTCAGTCTGCTCTTCCCTGGGTGTGTTACATTGAAACAGAGGGGTCAGTCTGCTCTTTCCTGGGTGTGTTACATTGACAGAGTGGGGGCAGTCTGCTCTTCCCTTTGTGAGTGACATTGAAAGAATGAGGTCAGTCTGCTCTTCCCTGGGGGTGTTACATTGACAGAGTGAGGTCAGTGTGCTCTTCCCTGGGTGTCTTACATTTACAGAGTGGGGTCGGTCTGCTCTTCCCTGGGTGTGTTACAGTAACAGAGTGAGGTCAGTCTGCTCTTCCCTGTGTGTTACATTGACTGAGTGGGGTCAGTCAGGTCTTCCCTGTGTGTGTTACATTGACAGAGTGGGATCAGTCTGCTCTTCACTGGGTGTGTTACATTGACGCAGTGGGGTCGGTCTGCTCTTCCCTGGGTGGGATACACTGACAGAGTGGGGTCAGTCTACTCTTCCCTTTGTGAGTTACATTGACAGACTGGGGTCAGTCTGCTCTTCCCTGGGTGCGTTACATTGACAGAGTGGGGTCAGTCTGCTCTTCCCTGGGTCTGTTACATTGACAGAGTGGGGTCAGTCGGCTCTGCCCTTGTGGTGTTACTTTGACAGAGTGTGGTCAGTCTGCACTTCACTGCGTGTGTTACATTGACAGAGTGTGGTCAGTCTGCTCTTCCCTGGGTGTGTTATATTGACAGAGTGGAGTCAGTCTGCTTTTCCCTGGGTGTGTTACATTGACAGAGTGGGGTCAGTCTGCTCTTCCCTTTGTGAGTTACATTGACAGACTGGGGTCAGTCTGCTCTTCCCTGGGTGTGTTAGATTGACAGAGTGGGGTCAGTCTGCACTTCCCTGCGTGTGTTACATTGACAGAGTGTGGTCAGTCTGCACTTCCCTGCGTGCGTTACATTGACAGAGTGTGGTCTGTCTGCTCTTCACTGGGTGTGTTAAATTGACAGATTGGAGTCAGTCTGCTCTTCCCTTTGTGAGATACATTGACAGAGTGGGGTCAGTCTGCTCTTCCCTGGGTGTGTTACATTGACAGATTGGAGTCAGTCTGCTCTTCCCTTTGTGAGATACATTGACAGAGTGGATTCAGTCTGCTCTTCCCAGGGGGTGTTACATTGACAGAGTGGGGTCAGTCGTATCTTCCCTTGGTGAGTTACATTGACAGAGTTGGGTCAGTCTGCACTTCCCTGGGTGTCTTACATTGACAGTGAAGGGTCAGTCTGCTCTTACCTGGATGTGTTACATTGACAGAGTGGGGTGAGTCTGCTCTTCCCAGGGTGTGTTACACAGACAGAGTGGAAACAATTTGCTCGTCCCTGGGTGGGTTACATTAACAGAGTGTGGTCAGTCTGCTCTCACCTGACTGGGTTACATTGACAGAGTGGGGTCAGTCTGCTTTTCCCTGGATGTGTTACATTGACAGAGTGGGGTCAGACTGCTCTTCCCTGGGTGTGTTACATTGACAGAGTGGGGTCAGTCTGCTCTTCCCTGGGTGTGTTACATTGACAGAGTGGGGTCAGTCTGCTCTTCCCTGGGTGTGTTACATTGACACAGAGGGGTCAGTCTGCTCTTTCCTGGGTGTGTTACATTGACAGAGTGGGGGCAGTCTGCTCTTCCCTTTGTGAGTGACATTGAAAGAATGAGGTCAGTCTGCTCTTCCCTGGGGGTGTTACATTGACAGAGTGAGGTCAGTGTGCTCTTCCCTGGGTGTCTTACATTTACAGAGTGGGGTCGGTCTGCTCTTCCCTGGGTGTGTTACAGTAACAGAGTGAGGTCAGTCTGCTCTTCCCTGTGTGTTACATTGACTGAGTGGGGTCAGTCAGGTCTTCCCTGTGTGTGTTACATTGACAGAGTGTGGTCAGTCTGCTCTTCCCTGGGTGTGTTACATTAACAGAGTGAGGTCAGTCTGCTCTTTCCTGTGTGTTACATTGACTGAGTGGGGTCAGTCAGGTCTTCCCTGTGTGTGTTACATTGACAGAGTGGGATCAGTCTGCTCTTCACTGGGTGTGTTACATTGACGCAGTGGGGTCGGTCTGCTCTTCCCTGGGTGGGTTACACTGACAGAGTGGGGTCAGTCTACTCTTCCCTTTGTGAGTTACATTGACAGACTGGGGTCAGTCTGCTCTTCCCTGGGTGTGTTACATTGACAGAGTGGGGTCAGTCTGCTCTTCCCTGGGTCTGTTACATTGACAGAGTGGGGTCAGTCGGCTCTGCCCTGGTGGTGTTACTTTGACAGAGTGTGGTCAGTCTGCACTTCCCTGCGTGTGTTACATTGACAGAGTGTGGTCAGTCTGCTCTTCCCTGGGTGTGTTATTTTGACAGAGTGGAGTCAGTCTGCTTTTCCCTGGGTGTGTTACATTGACAGAGTGGGGTCAGTCTGCTCTTCCCTTTGTGAGTTACATTGACAGACTCGGGTCAGTCTGCTCTTCCCTGGGTGTGTTAGATTGACAGAGTGGGGTCAGTCTGCACTTCCCTGCGTGTGTTACATTGACAGAGTGTGGTCAGTCTGCACTTCCCTGCGTGCGTTACATTGACAGAGTGTGGTCTGTCTGCTCTTCACTGGGTGTGTTAAATTGACAGATTGGAGTCAGTCTGCTCTTCCCTTTGTGAGATACATTGACAGAGTGAGGTCAGTCTGCTCTTCCCTGAGTGAGTTACATTGACAGAATGGGGTCAGTCTGCTCTTCCCAGGGGGTGTTACATTGACAGAGTGGGGTCAGTCGTATGTTCCCTTGGTGAGTTACATTGACAGAGTTGGGTCAGTCTGCACTTCCCTGGGTGTCTTACATTGACAGTGAATGGTCAGTCTGCTCTTACCTGGATGTGTTACATTGACAGAGTGGGGTGAGTCTGCTCTTCCCAGGGTGTGTTACACAGACAGAGTGGAAATAATTTGCTCTTCCCTGGGTGGGTTACATTAACAGAGTGTGGTCAGTCTGCTCTCACCTGACTGGGTTACATTGACAGAGTGGGGTCAGTCTGCTCTTCGCTGGGTGCGTTACATTGACAGAGTGGGGTCAGTCTGTTCTTCCCCGGGTGTGTTACATTGAGAGAGTGGGGTCAGTCTGCTTTTCCCTGGATGTGTTACATTGACAGAGTGGGGTCAGTCTGCTCTTTCCTGGGTGGGTTACATTGACAGAGAGGGGTCAGTGTGCTATTCCCTGGGTGTCTTAAATTGACAGAGTGGGGTCAGTCTGCTCTTCCCTTTTTGAGTTACATTGACAGAGTGGGGTCAGTCTGCTCTTCCCTGGGTGTGTTACATTGACAGAGTGGGGTCAGTCTGCTCTTCCCTGGGTGTGTTACATTGACAGAGTGGGGTCAGTCTGCTCTTCCCTGGGTCTGTTACATTGACAGAGTGGGGTCAGTCTGCTCTTTGCAGGGTGTGTTACATTGACAGAGTGGGGTCAGTCTGATCTTCCCTGGGTGGGTTAACTTGACAGAGTTGGGTCAGTCGGCTCTGCCCTGGTGGTGTTACTTTGACAGAGTGTGGTCAGTCTGCACTTCCCTGCATGTGTTACATTGACAGAGTGTGGTCAGTCTGCTCTTCCCTGGGTGTGTTACATTGACAGAGTGGAGTCAGTCTGCTCTTCCCTGGGTATGTTACATTGACAGAGTGGGGTCAGTCTGTTCTTCCCTTTTTGAGTTACATTGACAGAGTGTGGTGAGCCTGCTCTTCCCTGGGTGTGTTAGATTGAGAGAGTGGGGTCAGTCTGCTCTTCCCTGGGTGTGTTACATTGACAGAGTGGAGTCAGTCTGCTCTTCCCTGGGTGGGTTACATTGACAGAGTGGGGTCAGTCTGCTCTTCCCTTTGTGAGTTACATTGACAGACTGGGGTCAGTCTGCTCTGCCCTGGGTGTGTTACATTGACAGAGTGGGGTCAGTCTGCTCTTCCCTGGGTGTGTTACATTGACAGAGTGGGGTCAGTCTGCTCTTCCCTGGGTGTGTTACATTGACAGATTGGATTCAGTCTGCTCTTCCCTTTGTGAGATACATTGACAGAGTGGGGTCAGTCTGCTCTTCCCTGAGTGAGTTACATTGACAGAGTGGAGTCAGTCTGCTCTTCCCAGGGGGTGTTACATTGACAGAGTGGGGTCAGTCGTATCTTCCCTTGGTGAGTTACATTGACAGTGAAGGGTCAGTCTGCTCTTACCTGGATGTGTTACATTGACAGAGTGGGGTGAGTCTGCTCTTCCCAGGGTGTGTTACACAGACAGAGTGGAAACAATTTGCTCTTCCCTGGGTGGGTTACATTAACAGAGTGTGGTCAGTCTGCTCTAACCTGACTGGGTTACATTGACAGAGTGGGGTCAGTCTGCTCTTCGCTGGGTGCGTTACATTGACAGAGTGGGGTCAGTCTGTTCTTCCCCGGGTGTGTTACATTGAGAGAGTGGGGTCAGTCTGCTTTTCCCTGGATGTGTTACATTGACAGAGTGGGGTCAGTCTGCTCTTCCCTGGGTGTGTTACATTGACAGAGTGGGGTCAGTCTGCTCTTCCCTGGGTGTGTTACATTGACAGAGTGGGGTCAGTCTGCTCTTCCCTGGGTGTGTTACATTGAAACAGAGGGGTCAGTCTGCTCTTTCCTGGGTGTGTTACATTGACAGAGTGGGGGCAGTCTGCTCTTCCCTTTGTGAGTGACATTGAAAGAATGAGGTCAGTCTGCTCTTCCCTGGGGGTGTTACATTGACAGAGTGAGGTCAGTGTGCTCTTCCCTGGGTGTCTTACATTTACAGAGTGGGGTCGGTCTGCTCTTCCCTGGGTGTGTTACAGTAACAGAGTGAGGTCAGTCTGCTCTTCCCTGTGTGTTACATTGACTGAGTGGGGTCAGTCAGGTCTTCCCTGTGTGTGTTACATTGACAGACTGGGGTCAGTCTGCTCTTCCCTGGGTGTGTTACATTGACAGAGTGGGGTCAGTCTGCTCTTCCCTGGGTCTGTTACATTGACAGAGTGGGGTCAGTCGGCTCTGCCCTGGTGGTGTTACTTTGACAGAGTGTGGTCAGTCTGCACTTCACTGCGTGTGTTACATTGACAGAGTGTGGTCAGTCTGCTCTTCCCTGGGTGTGTTATATTGACAGAGTGGGTTCAGTCTGCTTTTCCCTGGGTGTGTTACAATGACAGAGTGGGGTCAGTCTGCTCTTCCCTTTGTGAGTTACATTGACAGACTGGGGTCAGTCTGCTCTTCCCTGGGTGTGTTAGATTGACAGAGTGGGGTCAGTCTGCACTTCCCTGCGTGTGTTACATTGACAGAGTGTGGTCAGTCTGCACTTCCCTGCGTGCCTTACATTGACAGAGTGTGGTCTGTCTGCTCTTCACTGGGTGTGTTAAATTGACAGATTGGAGTCAGTCTGCTCTTCCCTTTGTGAGATACATTGACAGAGTGGGGTCAGTCTGCTCTTCCCTGGGTGTGTTATATTGACAGAGTGGAGTCAGTCTGCTCTTCCCAGGGGGTGTTACATTGACAGAGTGGGGTCAGTCGTATCTTCCCTTGGTGAGTTACATTGACAGAGTTGGGTCAGTCTGCACTTCCCTGGGTGTCTTACATTGACAGTGAAGGGTCAGTCTGCTCTTACCTGGATGTGTTACATTGACAGAGTGGGGTGAGTCTGCTCTTCCCAGGGTGTGTTACACAGACAGAGTGGAAACAATTTGCTCTTCCCTGGGTGGGTTACATTAACAGAGTGTGGTCAGTCTGCTCTCACCTGACTGGGTTACATTGACAGAGTGGGGTCAGTCTGCTCTTCGCTGGGTGCGTTACATTGACAGAGTGGGGTCAGTCTGTTCTTCCCCGGGTGTGTTACATTGAGAGAGTGGGGTCAGTCTGCTTTTCCCTGGATGTGTTACATTGACAGAGTGGGGTCAGACTGCTCTTCCCTGGGTGTGTTACATTGACAGAGTGGGGTCAGTCTGCTCTTCCCTGGGTGTGTTACATTGACAGAGTGGGGTCAGTCTGCTCTTCCCTGGGTGTGTTACATTGACACAGAGGGGTCAGTCTGCTCTTTCCTGGGTGTGTTACATTGACAGAGTGGGGTCAGTCTGCTCTTCCCTGGGTGTGTTACATTGACTGAGTGGGGTCAGTCAGGTCTTCCCTGTGTGTGTTACATTGACAGAGTGTGGTCAGTCTGCTCTTCCCTGGGTGTGTTACATTAACAGAGTGAGGTCAGTCTGCTCTTCCCTGTGTGTTACATTGACTGAGTGGGGTCAGTCAGGTCTTCCCTGTGTGTGTTACATTGACAGAGTGGGATCAGTCTGCTCTTCACTGGGTGTGTTACATTGACGCAGTGCGGTCGGTCTGCTCTTCCCTGGGTGGGTTACACTGACAGAGTGGGGTCAGTCTACTCTTCCCTTTGTGAGTTACATTGACAGACTGGGGTCAGTCTGCTCTTCCCTGGGTGTGTTACATTGACAGAGTGGGGTCAGTCTGCTCTTCCCTGGGTCTGTTACATTGACAGAGTGGGGTCAGTCGGCTCTGCCCTGGTGGTGTTACTTTGACAGAGTGTGGTCAGTCTGCACTTCCCTGCGTGTGTTACATTGACAGAGTGGGGTCAGTCTGCTCTTCCCTGGGTGTGTTATTTTGACAGAGTGGAGTCAGTCTGCTTTTCCCTGGGTGTGTTACATTGACAGAGTGGGGTCAGTCTGCTCTTCCCTTTGTGAGTTACATTGACAGACTCGGGTCAGTCTGCTCTTCCCTGGGTGTGTTAGATTGACAGAGTGGGGTCAGTCTGCACTTCCCTGCGTGTGTTACATTGACAGAGTGTGGTCAGTCTGCACTTCCCTGCGTGCGTTACATTGACAGAGTGTGGTCTGTCTGCTCTTCACTGGGTGTGTTAAATTGACAGATTGGAGTCAGTCTGCTTTTCCCTTTGTGAGATACATTGACAGAGTGAGGTCAGTCTGCTCTTCCCTGAGTGAGTTACATTGACAGAATGGGGTCAGTCTGCTCTTCCCAGGGGGTGTTACATTGACAGAGTGGGGTCAGTCGTATCTTCCCTTGGTGAGTTACATTGACAGAGTTGGGTCAGTCTGCACTTCCCTGGGTGTCTTACATTGACAGTGAATGGTCAGTCTGCTCTTACCTGGATGTGTTACATTGACAGAGTGGGGTGAGTCTGCTCTTCCCAGGGTGTGTTACACAGACAGAGTGGAAATAATTTGCTCTTCCCTGGGTGGGTTACATTAACAGAGTGTGGTCAGTCTGCTCTCACCTGACTGGGTTACATTGACAGAGTGGGGTCAGTCTGCTCTTCGCTGGGTGCGTTACATTGACAGAGTGGGGTCAGTCTGTTCTTCCCCGGGTGTGTTACATTGAGAGAGTGGGGTCAGTCTGCTTTTCCCTGGATGTGTTACATTGACAGAGTGGGGTCAGTCTGTTTTTCCCTGGGTGTGTTACATTGACAGAGTGGGGTCAGTCTGCTCTTCCCTGGGTGTGTTACATTGAAAGAGTGGGGTGAGTCTGCTCTTCCCAGGGTGTGTTACACAGACAGAGTGGAAACAATTTGCTCTTCCCTGGGTGGGTTACATTAACAGAGTGTGGTCAGTCTGCTCTCACCTGACTGGGTTACATTGACAGAGTGGGGTCAGTCTGCTCTTCGCTGGGTGCGTTACATTGACAGAGTGGGGTCAGTCTGTTCTTCCCCGGGTGCGTTACATTGACAGAGTGGGGTCAGTCTGTTCTTCCCCGGGTGTGTTACATTGAGAGAGTGGGGTCAGTCTGCTCTTCCCTGGATGTGTTACATTGACAGAGTGGGGTCAGTCTGCTCTTCCCTGGGTGTGTTACATTGACAGAGTGGGGTCAGTCTGCTCTTCCCTGGGTGGGTTACATTGAGAGAGTGGGGTGAGTCTGCTCTTTCCAGGGTGTGTTACATCGACAGAGTGGAAACAGTTTGCTCTTTCCTGGGTGGGTTACATTAACAGAGTGGGGTCAGTCTGCTCTACCCTGGGTGGGTTACATTGACAGAGTGGGGTCAGTCTGCTCTTCGCTGGGTGCGTTACATTGACAGAGTGGGGTCAGTCTTGTCTGCCCTGGGTGTGTTACATTGACACAGAGGGGTCAGTCTGCTCTTTCCTGGGTGTGTTACATTGACAGAGTGGGGGCAGTCTGCTCTTCCCTTTGTGAGTGACATTGAAAGAATGAGGTCCGTCTGCTCTTCCCTGGGGGTGTTACATTGACAGAGTGAGGTCAGTGTGCTCTTCCCTGGGTGTCTTACATTTACAGAGTGGGGTCGGTCTGCTCTTCCCTGGGTGTGTTACATTAACAGAGTGCGGTCAGTCTGCTCTTCCCTGTGTGTTACATTGACTGAGTGGGGTCAGTCAGGTCTTCCCTGTGTGTGTTACATTGACAGAGTGTGGTCAGTCTGCTCTTCCCTGGGTGTGTTACCTTAACAGAGTGAGGTCAGTCTGCTCTTCCCTGTGTGTTACATTGACTGAGTGGGGTCAGTCAGGTCTTCCCTGTGTGTGTGACATTGACAGAGTGGGATCAGTCTGCTCTTCACTGGGTGTGTTACATTGACGCAGTGGGGTCGGTCTGCTCTTCCCTGGGTGGGTTACACTGACAGAGTGGGGTCAGTCTACTCTTCCCTTTGTGAGTTACATTGACAGACTGGGGTCAGTCTGCTCTTCCCTGGGCGTGTTTCATTGACAGAGTGGGGTCAGTCGGCTCTGCCCTTGTGGTGTTACTTTGACAGAGTGTGGTCAGTCTGCACTTCCCTGCGTGTGTTGCATTGACAGAGTGTGGTCAGTCTGCTCTTCCCTGGGTGTGTTATATTGACATAGTGGAGTGAGTCTGCTCTTCCCTGGGTGTGTTACATTGACAGAGTGGGGTCAGTCTGCTCTTCCCTTTGTGAGTTACATTGACTGACTGGGGTCAGTCTGCTCTTCCCTGGGTGTGTTAGATTGACAGAGTGGGGTCAGTCTGCACTTCCCTGCGTGTGTTACATTGACAGAGTGTGGTCAGTCTGCTCTTCCCTGGGTGTGTTACATTGACAGAGTGGAGTCAGTCTGCTCTTCCCTGGGTGGGTTACATTGACAGAGTGGGGTCAGTCTGCTCTTCCCTGGGTGGGTTACATTGACAGAGTGGGGGCAGTCTGCTCTTCCCTTTGTGAGTGACATTGAAAGAATGAGGTCAGTCTGCTCTTCCCTGGGTGCGTGACATTGACAGAGTGGGGTCAGTGTGCTCTTCCCTGGGTGTGTTACATTGAGAGAGTGGGGTCAGTCTGCTTTTCCCTGGATGTGTTACATTGACAGAGTGGGGTCAGTCTGCTCTTCCCTGGGTGTGTTACATTGACAGAGTGGGGTCAGTCTGCTCTTCCCTGGGTGTGTTACATTGACAGAGTGGGGTGAGTCTGCTCTTCCCAGGGTGTGTTACACAGACAGAGTGGAAGCAATTTGCTCTTCCCTGGGTGGGTTACATTAACAGAGTGTGGTCAGTCTGCTCTCACCTGACTGGGTTACATTGAGAGAGTAGGGTCAGTCTGCTCTTCGCTGGGTGCGTTACATTGACAGAGTGGGGTCAGTCTGTTCTTCCCCGGGTGTGTTACATTGAGAGAGTGGGGTCAGTCTGCTTTTCCCTGGATGTGTTACATTGACAGAGTGGGGTCAGTCTGCTCTTCCCTGGGTGTGTTACATTGACAGAGTGGGGTCAGTCTGCTCTTCCCTGGGTGTGTTACATTGACAGAGTGGGGTGAGTCTGCTCTTCCCAGGGTGTGTTACACAGACAGAGTGGAAGCAATTTGCTCTTCCCTGGGTGGGTTACATTAACAGAGTGTGGTCAGTCTGCTCTCACCTGACTGGGTTACATTGACAGAGTGGGGTCAGTCTGCTCTTCGCTGGGTGCGTTACATTGACAGAGTGGGGTCGATCTGCTCTTCCCTGGGTGGGTTACACTGACAGAGTGGGGTCAGTCTACTCTTCCCTTTGTGAGTTACATTGACAGACTGGGGTCAGTCTGCTCTTCCCTGGGTGTGTTACATTGACAGAGTGAGGTCAGTCTGCTCTTCCCTGTGTGTTACATTGACTGAGTGGGGTCAGTCAGGTCTTCCCTGTGTGTGTTACATTGACAGAGTGGGATCAGTCTGCTCTTCACTGGGTGTGTTACATTGACGCAGTGGGGTCGGTCTGCTCTTCCCTGGGTGGGTTACACTGACAGAGTGGGGTCAGTCTACTCTTCCCTTTGTGAGTTACATTGACAGACTGGGGTCAGTCTGCTCTTCCCTGGGTGTGTTACATTGACAGAGTGGGGTCAGTCTGCTATTCCCTGGGTCTGTTACATTGACAGAGTGGGGTCAGTCGGCTCTGCCCTGGTGGTGTTACTTTGACAGAGTGTGGTCAGTCTGCACTTCCCTGCGTGTGTTACATTGACAGAGTGTGGTCAGTCTGCTCTTCCCTGGGTGTGTTATATTGACAGAGTGGAGTCAGTCTGCTTTTCCCTGGGTGTGTTACATTGACAGAGTGGAGTCAGTCTGCTCTTCCCTGGGTGGGTTACATTGACAGAGTGGGGTCAGTCTGCTCTTCCCTGGGTGGGTTACATTGACAGAGTGGGGGCAGTCTGCTCTTCCCTTTGTGAGTGACATTGAAAGAATGAGGTCAGTCTGCTCTTCCCTGGGTGCGTGACATTGACAGAGTGGGGTCAGTGTGCTCTTCCCTGGGTGTGTTACACAGACAGAGTGGAAACAATTTGCTCTTCCCTGGGTGGGTTACATTAACAGAGTGTGGTCAGTCTGCTCTCACCTGACTGGGTTACATTGAGAGAGTGGGGTCAGTCTGCTCTTCGCTGGGTGCGTTACATTGACAGAGTGGGGTCAGTCTGTTCTTCCCCGGGTGTGTTACATTGAGAGAGTGGGGTCAGTCTGCTTTTCCCTGGATGTGTTACATTGACAGAGTGGGGTCAGTCTGCTCTTCCCTGGGTGTGTTACATTGACAGAGTGGGGTCAGTCTGCTCTTCCCTGGGTGTGTTACATTGACAGAGTGGGGTGAGTCTGCTCTTCCCAGGGTGTGTTACACAGACAGAGTGGAAGCAATTTGCTCTTCCCTGGGTGGGTTACATTAACAGAGTGTGGTCAGTCTGCTCTCACCTGACTGGGTTACATTGACAGAGTGGGGTCAGTCTGCTCTTCGCTGGGTGCGTTACATTGACAGAGTGGGGTCGATCTGCTCTTCCCTGGGTGGGTTACACTGACAGAGTGGGGTCAGTCTACTCTTCCCTTTGTGAGTTACATTGACAGACTGGGGTCAGTCTGCTCTTCCCTGGGTGTGTTACATTGACAGAGTGAGGTCAGTCTGCTCTTCCCTGTGTGTTACATTGACTGAGTGGGGTCAGTCAGGTCTTCCCTGTGTGTGTTACATTGACAGAGTGGGATCAGTCTGCTCTTCACTGGGTGTGTTACATTGACGCAGTGGGGTCGGTCTGCTCTTCCCTGGGTGGGTTACACTGACAGAGTGGGGTCAGTCTACTCTTCCCTTTGTGAGTTACATTGACAGACTGGGGTCAGTCTGCTCTTCCCTGGGTGTGTTACATTGACAGAGTGGGGTCAGTCTGCTCTCCCCTGGGTCTGTTACATTGACAGAGTGGGGTCAGTCGGCTCTGCCCTGGTGGTGTTACTTTGACAGAGTGTGGTCAGTCTGCACTTCCCTGCGTGTGTTACATTGACAGAGTGTGGTCAGTCTGCTCTTCCCTGGGTGTGTTATATTGACAGAGTGGAGTCAGTCTGCTTTTCCCTGGGTGTGTTACATTGACAGAGTGGGGTCAGTCTGCTCTTCCCTTTGTGAGTTACATTGACAGACTGGGGTCAGTCTGCTCTTCCCTGGGTGTGTTAGATTGACAGAGTGGGGTCAGTCTGCACTTCCCTGCGTGTGTTACATTGACAGAGTGTGGTCAGTCTGCACTTCCCTGCGTGCGTTACATTGACAGAGTGTGGTCTGTCTGCTCTTCACTGGGTGTGTTAAATTGACAGATTGGAGTCAGTCTGCTCTTCCCTTTGTGAGATACATTGACAGAGTGGGGTCAGTCTGCTCTTCCCTGAGAGAGTTACATTGACAGAATGGTGTCAGTCTGCTCTTCCCAGGGGGTGTTACATTGACAGAGTGGGGTCAGTCGTATCTTCCCTTGGTGAGTTACATTGACAGAGTTGGGACAGTCTGCACTTCCCTGGGTGTCTTACATTGACAGTGAAGGGTCAGTCTGCTCTTACCTGGATGTGTTACATTGACAGAGTGGGGTGAGTCTGCTCTTCCCAGGGTGTGTTACACAGACAGAGTGGAAACAATTTGCTCTTCCCTGGGTGGGTTACATTAACAGAGTGTGGTCAGTCTGCTCTCACCTGACTGGGTTACATTGACAGAGTGGGGTCAGTCTGCTCTTCGCTGGGTGCGTTACATTGACAGAGTGGGGTCAGTCTGTTCTTCCCAGGGTGTGTTACATTGAGAGAGTGGGGTCAGTCTGCTTTTCCCTGGACGTGTTACATTGACAGAGTGGGGTCAGTCTGCTCTTCCCTGGGTGTGTTACATTGACAGAGTGGGTTCAGTCTGCTCTTCCCTGGGTGTGTTACATTGACAGAGTGGGGTGAGTCTGCTCTTCCCAGGGTGTGTTATACAAACAGAGTGGAAACAATTTGCTCTTCCCTGGGTGGGTTACATTAACAGAGTGTGGTCAGTCTGCTCTCACCTGACTGGGTTACATTGACAGAGTGGGGTCAGTCTGCTCTTCGCTGGGTGCGTTACATTGACAGAGTGGGGTCAGTCTGTTCTTCCCCGGGTGCGTTACATTGACAGAGTGGGGTCAGTCTGTTCTTCCCCGGGTGTGTTACATTGAGAGAGTGGGGTCAGTCTGCTCTTTCCTGGATGTGTTACATTGACAGAGTGGGGTCAGTCTGCTCTTCCCTGGGTGTGTTACATTGACAGAGTGGGGTCAGTCTGCTCTTCCCTGTGTGTGTTACATTGACAGAGTGGGATCAGTCTGCTCTTCCCAGGGTGTGTTACATCGACAGAGTGGAAACAGTTTGCTCTACCCTGGGTGGGTTACATTGAAAGAGTGGGGTCAGTCTGCTCTTCGCTGGGTGCGTTACATTGACAGAGTGGGGTCAGTCTTGTCTGCCCTGGGTGTGTTACATTGACACAGAGGGGTCAGTCTGCTCTTTCCTGGGTGTGTTACATTGAAAGAATGAGGTCAGTGTGCTCTTCCCTGGGGGTGTTACATTGACAGAGTGAGGTCAGTGTGCTCTTCCCTGGGTGTCTTACATTTACAGAGTGGGGTCGGTCTGCTCTTCCCTGGGTGTGTTACATTAACAGAGTGCGGTCAGTCTGCTCTTCCCTGTGTGTTACATTGACTGAGTGGGGTCAGTCAGGTCTTCCCTGTGTGTGTTACATTGACAGAGTGTGGTCAGTCTGCTCTTCCCTGGGTGTGTTACATTAACAGAGTGAGGTCAGTCTGCTCTTCCCTGTGTGTTACATTGACTGAGTGGGGTCAGTCAGGTCTTCCCTGTGTGTGTTACATTGACAGAGTGGGATCAGTCTGCTCTTCACTGAGTGTGTTACATTGACGCAGTGGGGTCGGTCTGCTCTTCCCTGGGTGGGTTACACTGACAGAGTGGGGTCAGTCTACTCTTCCCTTTGTGAGTTACATTGACAGACTGGTGTCAGTCTGCTCTTCCCTTTGTGTGTTACATTGACAGAGTGGGGTCAGTCTGCTCTTCCCTGGGTGTGTTTCATTGACAGAGTGGGGTCAGTCGGCTCTGCCCTGGTGGTGTTACTTTGACAGAGTGTGGTCAGTCTGCACTTCCCTGCGTGTGTTACATTGACAGAGTGTGGTCAGTCTGCTCTTCCCTGGGTGTGTTATATTGACAGAGTGGAGTCAGTCTGCTCTTCCCTGGGTGTGTTACATTGACAGAGTGGGGTCAGTCTGCTCTTCCCTTTGTGAGTTACATTGACAGACTGGGGTCAGTCTGCTCTTCCCTGGGTGTGTTAGATTGACAGAGTGGGGTCAGTCTGCACTTCCCTGCGTGTGTTACATTGACAGAGTGTGGTCAGTCTGCTCTTCCCTGGGTGTGTTACATTGACAGAGTGGAGTCAGTCTGCTCTTCCCTGGGTGGGTTACATTGACAGAGTGGGGTCAGTCTGCTCTTCCCTGGGTGGGTTACATTGACAGAGTGGGGGCAGTCTGCTCTTCCCTTTGTGAGTGACATTGAAAGAATGAGGTCAGTCTGCTCTTCCCTGGGTGCGTGACATTGACAGAGTGGGGTCAGTGTGCTCTTCCCTGGGTGTTTTACATTGACAGATTGGGGTCAGTCTGCTCTTCCCTGGGTGTGTTACATTGACAGAGTGGATTCAGTCTGCTCATCCCTGGGTGGGTTACATTGACAGAGTGGGGTCAGTCTGCTCTTCCCTTTGTGAGTTACATTGACAGACTGGGGTCAGTCTGCTCTGCCCTGAGTGTGTTACATTGACAGAGTGGGGTCAGTCTGCTCTTCCCTGGGTGTGTTACATTGACAGAGTGGGGTCACTCGGCTATGCCCTGGTGGTGTTACTTTGACAGAGTGTGGTCAGTCTGCTCTTCCCTGGGTGTGTTACATTGACAGAGTGTGGTCAGCCTGCTCTTCCCTGGGTGTGTTAGATTGAGAGAGTGGGGTCAGTCTGCACTTCCCTGCGTGTGTTACATTGACAGAGTGTGGTCAGTCTGCTCTTCACTGGGTGTGTTACATTGACAGAGTGGAGTCAGTCTGCTCTTCCCTGGGTGGGTTACATTGACAGAGTGGGATCAGTCTGCTCTTCCCTTTGTGAGTTACATTGACAGACTGGGGTCAGTCTGCTCTGCGCTGTGTGTGTTACATTGACAGAGTGGGGTCAGTCTGCTCTTCCCTGGGTTTGTTACATTGACAGAGTGGGGTCAGTCGGCTATGCCCTGGTGATGTTACTTTGACAGAGTGTGGTCAGTCTGCACTTCCCTGCATGCGTTACATTGACAGAGTGTGGTCAGTCTGCTCTTCCCTGGGTGTGTTACATTGACAGATTGGAGTCAGTCTGCTCTTCCCTTTGTGAGATACATTGACAGAGTGGGGTCAGTCTGCTCTTCCCTGGGTGTGTTACATTGACAGAGTGGGGTCAGTCTGCTCTTCCCTGGGGGTGTTACATTGACAGAGTGAGGTCAGTCTGCTCTTCCCTGGGTGAGTTACATTGAGAGAGTGGGTTGAGTCTGCTCTTCCCAGGATGTGTTACATCGACAGAGTGGAAACAGTTTGCTCTTCCCTGGGTGGGTTACATTAACAGAGTGGGGTCAGTCTGCTCTACCCTGGGTGGGTTACATTGACAGAGTGTGGTCAGTCTGCTCTTCGATGGGTGCGTTACATTGACAGAGTGGGGTCAGTCTTGTCTGCCCTGGGTGTGTTACATTGACACAGAGGGGTCAGTCTGCTCTTTCCTGGGTGTGTTACATTGACAGCGCGGGGGCAGTCTGCTCTTCCCTTTGTGAGTGACATTGAAAGAATGAGGTCAGTCTGCTCTTCCCTGGGGGTGTTACATTGACAGAGTGAGGTCTGTGTGCTCTTCCCTGGGTGTCTTACATATGCAGAGTGGGGTCGGTCTGCTCTTCCCTGGGTGTGTTACATTAACAGAGTGAGGTCAGTCTGCTCTTCCCTGTGTGTTACATTGACTGAGTGGGGTCAGTCAGGTCTTCCCTGTGTGTGTTACATTGACAGAATGTGGTCAGTCTGCTCTTCCCTGGGTGTGTTACATTAACAGAGTGAGGTCAGTCTGCTCTTCTCTGTGTGTTACATTGACTGAGTGGGGTCAGTCAGGCCTTCCCTGTGTGTGTTACATTGACAAAGTGGGATCAGTCTGCTCTTCACTGGGTGTGTTACATTGACGCAGTGGGGTCGGTCTGCTTTTCACTGGGTGGGTTACATTGACAGAGTGGGGTCAGTCTGCTCTTCCCTTTGTGAGTTACATTGACAGACTGGGGTCAGTCTGCTCTTCCCTGGGTGTGTTACATTGACAGAGTGGGGTCAGTCTGCTCTTTCCTGGGTGTGTTACATTGACAGACTGGGGTCAGTCGGCTCTGCCCTGGTGGTGTTACTTTGACAGAGTGTGGTCAGTCTGCACTTCCCTGCGTGTGTTACATTGACAGAGTGTGGTCAGTCTGCTCTTCCCTGGGTGTGTTACATTGACAGAGTGGAGTCAGTCTGCTCTTCCCTGGGTGTGTTACATTGACAGAGTGGGGTCAGTCTGCTCTTCCCTTTGTGAGTTACATTGACAGACTGGGGTCAGTCTGCTCTTCCCTGGGTGTGTTACATTGACAGAGTGGGGTCAGTCTGCTCTTCCCTGGGTGTGTTACATTGACAGAGTGGAGTCAGTCTGCTCTTCCCTGGGTGTGTTACATTGACAGAGTGGGGTCAGTCTGCTCTTCCCTTTGTGAGTTACATTGACAGACTGGGGTCAGTCTGCTCTAACCTGGGTGGGTTACATTGACAGAGTGGGGTCAGTCTGCTCTTCGCTGGGTGCGTTACATTGACAGAGTGGGGTCAGTCTTGTCTGCCCTGGGTGTGTTACATTGACACAGAGGGGTCAGTCTGCTCTTTCCTGGGTGTGTTACATTGACAGAGGGTGGTCAGTCTGCTCTTCCCTGGGTGTGTTACATTAACAGAGTGAGGTCAGTCTGCTCTTCCCTGTGTGTTACATTGACTGAGTGGGGTCAGTCAGGTCTTCCCTGTGTGTGTTACATTGACAGAGTGGGATCAGTCTGCTCTTCACTGGGTGTGTTACATTGACGCAGTGGGGTCGGTCTGCTCTTCCCTGGGTGGGTTACACTGACAGAGTGGGGTCAGTCTACTCTTCCCTTTGTGAGTTACATTGACAGACTGGGGTCAGTCTGCTCTTTCCTGGGTGTGTTACATTGACAGAGTGGGGTCAGTCTGCTCTTCCCTGGGTGTGTTTCATTGACAGAGTGGGGTCAGTCGGCTCTGCCCTGGTGGTGTTACTTTGACAGAGTGTGGTCAGTCTGCACTTCCCTGCGTGTGTTACATTGACAGAGTGTGGTCAGTCTGCTCTTCCCTGGGTGTGTTATATTGACAGAGTGGAGTCAGTCTGCTCTTCCCTGGGTGTGTTACATTGACAGAGTGGGGTCAGTCTGCTCTTCCCTTTGTGAGTTACATTGACTGACTGGGGTCAGTCTGCTCTTCCCTGGGTGTGTTAGATTGACAGAGTGGGGTCAGTCTGCACTTCCCTGCGTGTGTTACATTGACAGAGTGTGGTCAGTCTGCTCTTCCCTGGGTGTGTTACATTGACAGAGTGGAGTCAGTCTGCTCTTCCCTGGGTGGGTTACATTGACAGAGTGGGGTCAGTCTGCTCTTCCCTGGGTGGGTTACATTGACAGAGTGGGGGCAGTCTGCTCTTCCCTTTGTGAGTGACATTGAAAGAATGAGGTCAGTCTGCTCTTCCCTGGGTGCGTGTCATTGACAGAGTGGGGTCAGTGTGCTCTTCCCTGGGTGTGTTACACAGACAGAGTGGAAACAATTTGCTCTTCCCTGGGTGGGTTACATTAACAGAGTGTGGTCAGTCTGCTCTCACCTGACTGGGTTACATTGAGAGAGTGGGGTCAGTCTGCTCTTCGCTGGGTGCGTTACATTGACAGAGTGGGGTCAGTCTGTTCTTCCCCGGGTGTGTTACATTGAGAGAGTGGGGTCAGTCTGCTTTTCCCTGGATGTGTTACATTGACAGAGTGGGGTCAGTCTGCTCTTCCCTGGGTGTGTTACATTGACAGAGTGGGGTCAGTCTGCTCTTCCCTGGGTGGGTTACATTGACAGAGTGGGGTGAGTCTGCTCTTCCCAGGGTGTGTTACATCGACAGAGTGGAAACAGTTTGCTCTTCCCTGGGTGGGTTACATTAACAGAGTGGGGTCAGTCTGCTCTACCCTGGGTGGGTTACATTGACAGAGTGGGGTCAGTCTGCTCTTCGCTGGGTGCGTTACATTGGGAGAGTGGGGTCAGTCTTGTCTGCCCTGGGTGTGTTACATTGACACAGAGGGGTCAGTCTGCTCTTTCCTGGGTGTGTTACTTTGACAGAGTGGGGCAGTCTGCTCTTCCCTTTGTGAGTGACATTGAAAGAATAAGGTCAGTCTGCTCTTCCCTGGGGGTGTTACATTGACAGAGTGAGGTCAGTGTGCTCTTCCCTGGGTGTCTTACATTTACAGAGTGGGGTCGGTCTGCTCTTCCCTGGGTGTGTTACATTAACAGAGTGCGGTCAGTCTGCTCTTCCCTGTGTGTTACATTGACTGAGTGGGGTCAGTCAGGTCTTCCCTGTGTGTGTTACATTGACAGAGTGTGGTCAGTCTGCTCTTCCCTGGGTGTGTTACATTAACAGAGTGAGGTCAGTCTGCTCTTCCCTGTGTGTTACATTGACTGAGTGGGGTCAGTCAGGTCTTCCCTGTGTGTGTTACATTGACAGAGTGGGATCAGTCTGCTCTTCACTGGGTGTGTTACATTGACGCAGTGGGGTCGGTCTGCTCTTCCCTGGGTGGGTTACACTGACAGAGTGGGGTCAGTCTACTCTTCCCTTTGTGAGTTACATTGACAGACTGGGGTCAGTCTGCTCTTCCCTGGGTGTTTTACATTGACAGAGTGGGGTCAGTCGGCTCTGCCCTGGTGGTGTTACTTTGACAGAGTGGGGTCAGTCTGCTCTTCGCTGGGTGCGTTACATTGACAGAGTGGGGTCAGTCTGCACTTCCCTGCGTGTGTTACATTGACAGAGTGTGGTCAGTCTGCTCTTCCCTGGGTGTGTTACATTGACAGAGTGGAGTCAGTCTGCTCTTCCCTGGGTGGGTTACATTGACAGAGTGAGGTCAGTCTGCTCTTCCCTGGGTGGGTTACATTGACAGAGTGGGGGCAGTCTGCTCTTCCCTTTGTGAGTGACATTGACTGACTGGGGTCAGTCTGCTCTTCCCCGGGTGTGTTAGATTGACAGAGTGGGGTCAGTCTGCACTTCCCTGCGTGTGTTACATTGACAGAGTGTGGTCAGTCTGCTCTTCCCTGGGTGTGTTACATTGACAGAGTGGAGTCAGTCTGCTCTTCCCTGGGTGGGTTACATTAACAGAGTGGGGTCAGTCTGCTCTACCCTGGGTGGGTTACATTGACAGAGTGTGGTTAGTCTGCTCTTCGCTGGGTGCGTTACATTGACAGAGTGGGGTCAGTCTTGTCTGCCCTGGGTGTGTAACATTGACATAGAGGGGTCAGTCTGCTCTTTCCTGGGTGTGTTACATTGACAGAGCGGGGGCAGTCTGCTCTTCCCTTTGTGAGTGACATTGAAAGAATGAGGTCAGTCTGCTCTTCCCTGGGGGTGTTACATTGACAGAGTGAGGTCAGTGTGCTCTTCCCTGGGTGTCTTACATATGCAGAGTGTGGTCGGTCTGCTCTTCCCTGGGTGTGTTACATTAACAGAGTGAGGTCAGTCTGCTCTTCCCTGTGTGTTACATTGACTGAGTGGGGTCAGTCAGGTCTTCCCTGTGTGTGTTACATTGACAGAGTGTGGTCAGTCTGCTCTTCCCTGGGTGTGTTACATTAACAGAGTGAGGTCAGTCTGCTCTTCTCTGTGTGTTACATTGACTGAGTGGGGTCAGTCAGGCCTTCCCTGTGTGTGTTACATTGACAGAGTGGGATCAGTCTGCTCTTCACTGGGTGTGTTACATTGATGCAGTGGGGTCGGTCTGCTCTTCACTGGGTGGGTTACATTGACAGAGTGGGGTCAGTCTGCTCTTCCCTTTGTGAGTTACATTGACAGACTGGGGTCAGTCTGCTCTTCCCTGGGTGTGTTACATTGACAGAGTGGGGTCAGTCTTGTCTGCCCTGGGTGTGTTACATTGACACAGAGGGGTCAGTCTGCTCTTTCCTGGGTGTGTTACATTGACAGAGTGGGGGCAGTCTGCTCTTCCCTTTGTGAGTGACATTGAAAGAATGAGGTCAGTCTGCTCTTCCCTGGGGGTGTTACATTGACAGAGTGAGGTCAGTGTGCTCTTCCCTGGGTGTCTTACATATGCAGAGTGGGGTCGGTCTGCTCTTCCCTGGGTGTGTTACATTAACAGAGTGAGGTCAGTCTGCTCTTCCCTGTGTGTTACATTGACTGAGTGGGGTCAGTCAGGTCTTCCCTGTGTGTGTTACATTGACAGAGAGTGGTCAGTCTGCTCTTCCCTGGGTGTGTTACATTAACAGAGTGAGGTCAGTCTGCTCTTCTCTGTGTGTTACATTGACTGAGTGGGGTCAGTCTGCACTTCCCTGCGTGTGTTACATTGACAGAGTGTGGTCAGTCTGCTCTTCCCTGGGTGTGTTAGATTGACAGAGTGGGGTCAGTCTGCACTTCCCTGCGTGTGTTACATTGATAGAGTGTGGTCAGTCTGCTCTTCCCTGGGTGTGTTACATTGACAGAGTGGAGTCAGTCTGCTCTTCCCTGGGTGGGTTACATTGACAGAGTGGGGTCAGTCTGCTCTTCCCTGGGTGGGTTACATTGACAGAGTGGGGGCAGTCTGCTCTTCCCTTTGTGAGTGACATTGAAAGAATGAGGTCAGTCTGCTCTTCCCTGGGTGCGTGACATTGACAGAGTGGGGTCAGTGTGCTCTTCCCTGGGTGTTTTACATTGACAGATTGGGGTCAGTCTGCTCTTCCCTGGGTGTGTTACATTGACAGAGTGGAGTCAGTCTGCTCATCCCTGGGTGGGTTACATTGACAGAGTGTGGTCAGTCTGCTCTTCCCTTTGTGAGTTACATTGACAGACTGGGGTCAGTCTGCTCTGCCCTGAGTGTGTTACATTGACAGAGTGGGGTCAGTCGGCTATGCCCTGGTGGTGTTACTTTGACAGAGTGTGGTCAGTCTGCTCTTCCCTGGGTGTGTTACATTGACAGAGTGTGGTCAGCCTGCTCTTCCCTGGGTGTGTTAGATTGAGAGAGTGGGATCAGTCTGCACTTCCCTGCGTGTGTTACATTAACAGAGTGTGGTCAGTCTGCTCTTCACTGGGTGTGTTACATTGACAGAGTGGAGTCAGTCTGCTCTTCCCTGGGTGGGTTACATTGACAGAGTGGGATCAGTCTGCTCTTCCCTTTGTGAGTTACATTGACAGACTGGGGTCAGTCTGCTCTGCCCTGGGTGTGTTACATTGACAGAGTGGGGTCAGTCTGCTCTTCCCTGGGTTTGTTACATTGACAGAGTGGGGTCAGTCGGCTATGCCCTGGTGATGTTACTTTGACAGAGTGTGGTCAGTCTGCACTTCCCTGCGTGCGTTACATTGACAGAGTGTGGTCAGTCTGCTCTTCCCTGGGTGTGTTACATTGACAGAATGGGGTCAGTCTGCTCTTTCCAGGGGGTGTTACATTGACAGAGTGGGGTCAGTCGTATCTTCCCTTGGTGATTTACATTGACAGAGTTGGGTCAGGCTGCACTTCCCTGGGTCTCTTACATTGACAGTGAAGGGTCAGTCTGCTCTTACCTGGATGTGTTACATTGACAGAGTGGGGTGAGTCTGCTCTTCCCAGGGTGTGTTACACAGACAGAGTGGAAACAATTTGCTCTTCCCTGCGTGGGTTACATTAACAGAGTGTGGTCAGTCTGCTCTCACCTGACTGGGTTACATTGACAGAGTGGGGTCAGTCTGCTCTTCGCTGGGTGCGTTACATTGACAGAGTGGGGTCAGTCTGTTCTTCCCCGGGTGTGTTACATTGAGAGAGTGGGGTCAGTCTGCATTTCCCTGGATGTGTTACATTGACAGAGTGGGGTCAGTCTGCTCTTCCCTGGGTGTGTTACATTGACAGAGTGGGGTCAGTCTGCTCTTCCCTGTGTGTGTTACATTGACAGAGTGGGGTCAGTCTGCTCTTCCCTGGGGGTGTTACATTGACAGAGTGAGGTCAGTCTGCTCTTCCCTGGGTGAGTTACATTGAGAGAGTGGGGTGAGTCTGCTCTTCCCAGGGTGTGTTACATAGACAGAGTGGAAACAGTTTGCTCTTCCCTGGGTGGGTTACATTAACAGAGTGGGGTCAGTCTGCTCTACCCTGGGTGGGTTACATTGACAGAGTGTGGTCAGTCTGCTCTTCGCTGGGTGCGTTACATTGACAGAGTGGGGTCAGTCTTGTCTGCCCTGGGTGTGTTACATTGACACAGAGGGGTCAGTCTGCTCTTTCCTGGGTGTGTTACATTGACAGAGCGGGGGCAGTCTGCTCTTCCCTTTGTGAGTGACATTGAAAGAATGAGGTCAGTCTGCTCTTCCCTGGGGGTGTTACATTGACAGAGTGAGGTCAGTGTGCTCTTCCCTGGGTGTCTTACATATGCAGAGTGGGGTCGGTCTGCTCTTCCCTGGGTGTGTTACATTAACAGAGTGAGGTCAGTCTGCTCTTCCCTGTGTGTTACATTGACTGAGTGGGGTCAGTCAGGTCTTCCCTGTGTGTGTTACATTGACAGAGTGTGGTCAGTCTGCTCTTCCCTGGGTGTGTTACATTAACAGAGTGAGGTCAGTCTGCTCTTCTCTGTGTGTTACATTGACTGAGTGGGGTCAGTCAGGCCTTCCCTGTGTGTGTTACATTGACAGAGTGGGATCAGTCTGCTCTTCACTGGGTGTGTTACATTGACGCAGTGGGGTCGGTCTGCTCTTCACTGGGTGGGTTACATTGACAGAGTGGGGTCAGTCTGCTCTTCCCTTTGTGAGTTACATTGACAGACTGGGGTCAGTCTGCTCTTCCCTGGGTGTGTTACATTGACAGAGTGGGGTCAGTCTGCTCTTTCCTGGGTGTGTTACATTGACAGACTGGGGTCAGTCGGCTCTGCCCTGGTGGTGTTACTTTGACAGAGTGTGGTCAGTCTGCACTTCCCTGCGTGTGTTACATTGACAGAGTGTGGTCAGTCTGCTCTTCCCTGGGTGTGTTACATTGACAGAGTGGAGTCAGTCTGCTCTTCCCTGGGTGTGTTACATTGACAGAGTGGGGTCAGTCTGCTCTTCCCTTTGTGAGTTACATTGACAGACTGGGGTCAGTCTGCTCTTCCCTGGGTGTGTTACATTGACAGAGTGGGGTCAGTCTGCTCTTCCCTGGGTGTGTTACATTGACAGAGTGGAGTCAGTCTGCTCTTCCCTGGGTGTGTTACATTGACACAGAGGGGTCAGTCTGCTCTTTCCTGGGTGTGTTAAATTGACAGAGTGGGGGCAGTCTGCTCTTCTCTTTGTGAGTGACATTGAAAGAATGAGGTCAGTCTGCTCTTCCCTGGGGGTGTTACATTGACAGAGTGAGGTCAGTGTGCTCTTCCCTGGGTGTCTTACATATGCAGAGTGGGGTCGGTCTGCTCTTCCCTGGGTGTGTTACATTAACAGAGTGAGGTCAGTCTGCTCTTCCCTGTGTGTTGCATTGACTGAGTGGGGTCAGTCAGGTCTTCCCTGTGTGTGTTACATTGACAGAGTGTGGTCAGTCTGCTCTTCCCTGGGTGTGTTACATTAACAGAGTGAGGTCAGTCTGCTCTTCTCTGTGTGTTACATTGACTGAGTGGGGTCAGTCAGGCCTTCCCTGTGTGTGTTACATTGACAGAGTTGGATCAGTCTGCTCTTCACTGGGTGTGTTACATTGACGCAGTGGGGTCAGTCTGCTATTCCCTGGGTGGGTTACATTGACAGAGTGGGGTCAGTCTGCTCTTCCCTTTGTGAGTTACATTGACAGACTGGGGTCAGTCTGCTCTGCCCTGAGTGTGTTACATTGACAGAGTGGGGTCAGTCTGCTCTTCCCTGGGTGTGTTACATTGACAGAGTGGGGTCAGACGGCTATGCCCTGGTGGTGTTACTTTGACAGAGTGTGGTCAGTCTGCACTTCCCTGCGTGTGTTACATTGACAGAGTGTGGTCAGCCTGCTCTTCCCTGGGTGTGTTACATTGACAGAGTGGAGTCAGTCTGCACTTCTCTGGGTGTGTTACATTGACAGAGTGGGGTCAGTCTGCTCTTCCCTGGATATGTTACATTGGCAGGGTGGGGTCAGTCTGCTCTTCCCTTTGTGAGATACATTGACAGAGTGGGGTCAGTCTGCTCTTCCCAGGGGGTGTTAAATTGACAGAGTGGGGTCAGTCATATATTCCCTGGGTGAGTTACATTGACAGAGTTGGGTCAGTCTGCACTTCCCTGGGTGTCTTACATTGACAGAGAAGGGTCAGTCTGCTCTTACCTGGATTTGTTACATTGACAGAGTGGGGTGAGTCTGCTCTTCCCAGGGTGTGTTACACAGACAGCGTGGAAACAGTTTGCTCTTCCCTGGGTGGGTTACATTAACAGAGTGGGGTCAGACTGCTCTACCCTGACTGGGTTACATTGACAGAGTGGGGTCAGTCTGCTCTTCGCTGGGTGCGTTATATTGACAGAGTGGGGTCAGTCTTGTCTTCCCTGGGTGCGTTACATTGACAGAGTGGGGTCAGTCTTGTCTTCCCTGGGAGTGTTACATTGACACAGTGGGATCAGTCTCTTCTTCACTGTGTGTGTTACATTGACAGAGTGGGGTCAGTCTGCTCTTCCCCGGGTGTGTTACATTGAGAGAGTGGCGTTCATCTGCTCTTCCCTGGGTGTGTTACATTGACAGAGTGGGGTCAGTCGGCTCTTCCCTGGGTGTGTTACATTGACAGAGTGCGGTCAGTCTGCTCTTCCCTGGGTGTGTTACATTGACAGAGTGCGGTCAGTCTGCTCTTCACTGAGAGTGTCACATTGACAGAGTGGGGTCAGTCTGTTCTTCCCTGGGTGTGTATCATTGACAGTGTGGGATCAGTCTGCTCTTCCCTGGGTTTGTTACATTGACAGAGTGGGGTCAGTCTGCTCTTCCCTGGGTGCGTTACATTAACAGAGTGGGGTCAGTCTGTTCTTCCCTGAGTGTGTTACTTTGACAGAGTGGGTTTTGTCTGCTCTTCCCTGGGTGTGTTACATTGACAGAGTGGGGTCAGTCTGCTTTTCCCTGGGTCTGTGATATTGACAGAGTGGGGTCAGTCTGCTCTTCCCTGGGTGCGTTACATTGACAGAACAGGGTCTGTCTGCCTTTCCCTGGGTGTGTTACATTGACAGAGTGGGGTTAGTCTGCTCTTCCCTGGGTGTGTTACATTGACAGAGTGCGGTCAGTCTGCTCTTCCCCCGGTGGGTTACATTGAAAGTGTGGGGTCAGTCTGCTCTTCCCTGGGTGTGTTACATTGACAGAGTGGGGTCAGTCTGCTCTTCCCAGGGTGTTTTACATTGACAGAATTGGGTAAGTTTGATCTTCCCTGGGTGGATAACGTTGAGAGAATGGTGTCAGTCTGCTCTTCCCTGTGTGTATTACATTGACAGAGTGAACTCAGTCTGCTCTTCCCTGGGTGTGTTGCAATGACAGAGTGTGGTCAGTCTGCTCTTCCCTGTGTCTGTTATATTGACCGAGTGAGATCAGTCTGCTCTTCCCTGGCTGTGTTACATTGCCAGAGTGGTGTCAGTTAGTTCTTCATGGGAGTGTTACATTGACAGAGAGTGGTCAGTCTGCTCATCCCTGGGTGTGTAACATTGGCAGAGTGGGGCCAGTCTGCACTTCCCTGGGTGTGTTAAATTGACAGAGTGGGGTCAGTCTGCTCTTCCCTGGCTGGGTTATATTGGCAGAGTGGGGTCAGTCTACTCTTCCCTGGGTGTGTTTCATTGACAGAGGGGGGTCAGTCTGCTCTTCCCTGAGTGTGTTACATTGACAGAGTGGGGTCAGTCTGTTCTTCCCTGGGTGTGTTACATTGACAGAGTGGGGTCAGTCTGCTCTTCCCTGAGTGTGTTACATTGACAGACTGGGGTCAGTCTGCTCTTCCCTTGGTGTGTTTCATTGACAGAGGGGGGTCAGTCTGCTCTTCCCTGAGTGTGTTACATTGACAGAGTAGGGTCAGTCTGCTCTTCCCTGTGTGTGTTACATTGACAGAGTGGGGTCAGTCTGCTCTTCCCTGAGTGTGTTACATTGACAGAGTGGGGTCAGTCTGCTCTTCCCTGGGTGTGTTTCATTGACAGAGGGGGGTCAGTCTGCTCTTCCCTGAGTGTGTTACATTGACAGAGTGGGGTCAGTCTGCTCTTCCCTGGGTGTGTTACATTGACAGAGTGGGGTCAGCGTGCACTTCCCTGGGTGTTTTAAATTGACAGAGTGGGGTCAGTCTGCTCTTCCCTGGTGCGTGACATTGACAGAGTGGGGTCAGTCTGCTCTTCCCTGGGTGTGTTACTTTGACGGAGTGGGATCAGTCTGCTCTTCCCAGGGTGTGTTACATTGATAGAGTGGGGTCAATCTGCTGTTGGCTGCGTGTGTTACATTGACAGAGTGGGTTCAGTCTGCTCTTCCCTGGCTTTGTTACATTGACAGAGTGGGGTCAGTCTGCTCTGCCCTGGGTGTGTTACATTGACAGAGAGGGGACAGTGTGCTCTTCCCTGGGTGTGTTACAATGACAGAGTGGGGTCAGTCTGATCTTCCATGGGTGGTTTACATTGACAGAGTGGGGTCAGTCTGCTCTTCCCGCGGTGTGTTACATTGACAGAGTTGGGTCAGTCTGATCTTCCCTGGGTGTATAACGTTGACAGAAAGGGGTCAGTCTGCTCTTCCCTGGGTGTGTTGCAATGACAGAGTGTGGTCAGTCCGCTCTTCCCTGTGTCTGTTATATTTGACCGGATGAGGTCAGTCTGCTCTTCCCTGGGTGTGTTACATTGCCAGAGAGGTTTCAGTCTGCTCTTCCCTGGGTGTGTTACATTGACAGAGAGGGGTCAGTCTGCTCTTCCCTCGGTGGGTTACATTGAAAGTGTGGGGTCAGTCTGCTCTTCCCTGGGTGTGTTACATTGACACAGTGGGGTCAATCTGCTCTTCCCTGGGTGTGTTACATTGACAGTGTGCGGTCAGTCTGCTCTTCCCTGGGTGCGTGACATTGACAGAGTGGGATCAGTCTGCTCTTCCCTGGGTGTGTTACATTGACAGAGTGGGGTCCGTCTGCTCTTCCCTGGGTGTGTTACATTGACAGAGAGGGGTCAGTCTGCTTTTCCCTGGATGTGTTACATTGAAAGTGTGGGGTCAATCTGCTCTTCCCTGGGTGTGTTACATTGACAGTGTGCGGTCAGTCTGCTCTTCCCTGGGTGCATGACATTGACAGAGTGGGATCAGTCTGCTCTTCCCTGGGTGTGTTACATTGACAGAGTGGGGTCCGTCTGCTCTTCCCTGGGTGTGTTACATTGACAGAGTGGGGTCAGTCTGCTCTTCCCTGGTTGGGTTACATTGACAGAACGGGGTCTGTCTGCTCTTCCCTGGGAGTGTTACATTGACAGAGTGGGTTCAGTCGGCTCTTCCCTGGTTGTGTTACATTGACAGAGTGGGGTCAATCTGCTCTTCCTTGGGTGTGTTTCATTGACAGAGTGGGGTAAGTCTGCTCTCCCCTGGGTGTCTTACATTGACAGAGTGGGGTCAGTCTGTTCTTCCCTGGGTGTGTTACATTGACAGAATGGGGTCAGTCTGCTCTTCCCTGGGTGTGTTACATTGACAGAGTGGGGTCAGTCTGCTCTTCCCTGGGTCTGTTACATTGACAGAGTGGGGTAAATCTGCTCTTCCCTGGCTGTGTTACATTGACAGGGAGGGGTCAGTCTGCTCTTCCCTGGGTGGGTTACATTGACCGAGTGCGGTCAGTCTGCTCTTCCCTGGATGTGTTACATTGAAAGTGTGGGGTCAGTCTGCTCTTCCCTGGGTGTGTTAAATTGACACAGTGGGATCAATCTGCTCTTCCCTGGGTGTGTTAAATTGACAGAGTGCGGTCAGTCTGCTCTTCCCTGGGTGCGTGACATTGACAGAATGGGGTCAGTCTGCCCTTCCCTGTGTGTGTAACATTGACAGAGTGGGGTCAGTCTGCTCTTCCCTAGGTGAGTTACATTGACAGAGTGAGGTCAGTCTGCTCTTCCCTGAGTGTGTTACTTTGACAGAGTGGGGTCAGTCTGCTCTTCCCTAGGTGAGTTACATTGATATAGAGGGGTCACTCTGGTCTCCCCTGGGTGTGTTACATTGACAGAGTTGGGTGAGTCTGCTCTTCCCTGGGTCTGTGATATTGACAGAGTGGGGTCAGTCTGCTCTTCCCTGGGTGTGTTACATTGACAGAGTGGGGTCAGTCTGCACTTCCCTGGGTGTGTTACATTGAAAGAGTGGGGTCAGTCTGCTCTTCCCTGGGTGAGTTACACGGAGGGAGAGGTGTCAGTCTGCTCTTCCCTGGGTGTGTTACATTGACAGAGTGCGGTCAGTCTGCTCTTCCCTGGGTGTGTTACATTGACAGAGTGGGGACAGTCAGCTCTTATCTGGGTGTGTTACATTGACAGAGTGAGGTCAGTCTGCTCTTCCCTGAGTGTTTTACTTTGACAGAGTGGGGTCAGTCTGCTCTTCCCTAGGTGAGTTACATTGACAGAGTGAGGTCAGTCTGCTCTTCCCTGAGTGTGTTACTTTGACAGAGTGGGGTCAGTCTGCTCTTCCCTAGGTGAGTTACATTGTGATAGAGGGGTCACTCTTGTCTCCCCTGGGTGTGTTACATTGACAGAGTTGGGTGAGTCTGCTCTTCCCTGGGTCTGTGATAATGACAGAGTGGGGTCAGTCTGCTCCTCCCTGGGTGGGTTACATTGACTGTGTGCGGTCAGTCTGCTCTTCCCTGGGTGGGTTACATTGACAGAATGGGGTCAGTCTGCTCTTCCCTGGGTGAGTTACATGGAGGGAGAGGGGTCAGTCTGCTCTTCACTGGGTGGGTTACATTGACAGAGTGGGGTCAGTCTGCTCTTCCCTGGGTGTGTTACATTGACAGAGTGGGGTCAGTCTGTTCTTCCCTGGGTGGGTTACATTGACAGAACGGGGTCTGTCTGCTCTTCCCTGGTTGTGTTACATTGACAGAGTGGGGTCAGTCTGCTCTTCCCTGGGTGTGTTACATTGACAGAGTGGGATAAGTCTGCTCTCCCCTGGGTGTCTTACATTGACAGAGTGGGGTCAGTTTGTTCTTCCCTGGGTGTGTTACATTGACAGAATGGTGTCAGTCTGCTCTTCCCTGGGTGTGTTACATTGACAGAGTGGGGTCAGTCTGCTCTTCACTGGGTCTGTTACATTGACAGAGTGGGGTAAATCTGCTCTTCCCTGGCTGTTTTACATTGACAGGGAGGGGTCAGTCTGCTCTTCCCTGGGTGGGTTACATTGACCGAGTGCGGTCAGTCTGCTCTTCCCTGGATGTGTTACATTGAAAGTGTGGGGTCAGTCTGCTCTTCCCTGGGTGTGTTAAATTGACACAGTGGGATCAATCTGCTCTTCCCTGGGTGTGTTACATTGACAGAGTGCGGTCAGTCTGCTCTTCCCTGGGTGCGTGACATTGACAGAGTGGGGTCAGTCTGTTCTTCCCTGGGTGTGTTACATTGACAGAATGGGGTCAGTCTGCCCTTCCCTGTGTGTGTAACATTGACAGAGTGGGGTCAGTCTGCTCTTCCCTAGGTGAGTTACATTGACAGAGTGAGGTCAGTCTGCTCTTCCCTGAGTGTGTTACTTTGACAGAGTGGGGTCAGTCTGCTCTTCCCTAGGTGAGTTACATTGAGATAGAGGGGTCACTCTGGTCTCCCCTGGGTGTGTTACATTGACAGAGTTGGGTGAGTCTGCTCTTCCCTGGGTCTGTGATATTGACAGAGTGGGGTCAGTCTGCTCTTCCCTGGGTGTGTTACATTGACAGAGTGGGGTCAGTCTGCACTTCCCTAGGTGTGTTACATTGAAAGAGTGGGGTCAGTCTGCTCTTCCCTGGGTGAGTTACACGGAGGGAGAGGTGTCAGTCTGCTCTTCCCTGGGTGTGTTACATTGACAGAGTGCGGTCAGTCTGCTCTTCCCTGGGTGTGTTACATTGACAGAGTGGGGACAGTCAGCTCTTCCCTGGGTGTGTTACATTGACAGAGTGAGGTCAGTCTGCTCTTCCCTGAGTGTGTTACTTTGACAGAGTGGGAAGAGTCTGCTCTTCCCTGAGTTTGTTACTTTGACAGAGTGGGGTCAGTCTGCTCTTCCCTAGGTGAGTTACATTGTGATAGAGGGGTCACTCTTGTCTCCCCTGGGTGTGTTACATTGACAGAGTTGGGTGAGTCTGCTCTTCCCTGGGTCTGTGATAATGACAGAGTGGGGTCAGTCTGCTCCTCCCTGGGTGGGTTACATTGACTGTGTGCGGTCAGTCTGCTCTTCCCTGGGTGGGTTACATTGACAGAATGGGGTCAGTCTGCTCTTCCCTGGGTGAGTTACATGGAGGGAGAGGGGTCAGTCTGCTCTTCACTGGGTGGGTTACATTGACAGAGTGGGGTCAGTCTGCTCTTCCCTGGGTGTGTTACATTGACAGAGTGGGGTCAGTCTGTTCTTCCCTGGGTGGGTTACATTGACAGAACGGGGTCTGTCTGCTCTTCCCTGGTTGTGTTACATTGACAGAGTGGGGTCAGTCTGCTCTTCCCTGGGTGTGTTACATTGACAGAGTGGGGTAAGTCTGCTCTCCCCTGGGTGTCTTACATTGACAGAGTGGGGTCAGTCTGTTCTTCCCTGGGTGTGTTACATTGTCAGAATGGGTTCAGTCTGCTCTTCCCTGGGTGTGTTACATTGACATAGTGGGGTCAGACTGCTCTTCCCTGGGTTTGTTACATTGACAGAGTGGGGTAAATCTGCTCTTCCCTGGGTGTGTTACATTGACAGAGAGGGGTCAGTCTGCTCTTCCCTGGGTGGGTTACATTGACCGAATGCGGTCAGTCTGCTCTTCCCTGGATGTGTTACATTGAAAGTGTGGGGTCAGTCTGCTCTTCCCTGGGTGTGTTACATTGACACAGTGGGATCAATCTGCTCTTCCCTGGGTGTGTTACATTGACAGAGTGGGGTTCGTCTGCTCTTCCCTGGGTATGTTACATTGACCGAGTGAGGTCAATCTTCTGTTCCCTGGGTGAGTTACATTGACAGAGAGGGGTCAGTCTGCTCTTCCCTGGATGTGTTACAATGACAGAGTGGGGTCAGTCTGCTCTTCCTTGGGTGTGTTACATTGACAGAGTGGGGTCAGTCTGCTCTTCCCGCGGTGTGTTACATTGACAGAGTGAGGTCTGTCTGCTCTTCCCTGGGTGAGTTACATTGACATTGTTGGTTCAGTCTGCTCTCCCCTGGGTGTGATACATTGAAAGAGTGGGGTCAGAATACTATTCCCTGAGTATGTTACATTGACAGAGTGGGGTGTGTCTGCTCTTCCCTGGGTGTGTTACATTGACAGAGTGAGGTCAGTCTGCTCTTCCATGGGTGTGTTACATTGACAGAGTGGGGACAGTCAGCTCTTCCCTGGGTGTGTTACATTGACAGAGTGAGGTCAGTCTGCTCTTCCCTGAGTGTGTTACTTTGACAGAGTGGGAAGAGTCTGCTCTTCCCTGAGTGCGTTACTTTGACAGAGTGGGGTCAGTCTGCTCTTCCCTAGGTGAGTTGCATTGAGATAGAGGGGTCACTCTGGTCTCCCCTGGGTGTGTTACATTGACAGAGTTGGGTGAGTCTGCTCTTCCCTGGGTCTGTGATAATGACAGAGTGGGGTCAGTCTGCTCTTCCCTGGGTGGGTTACATTGACTGAGTGCGGTCAGTCTGCTTTTCCCTTGGTGGGTTACATTGACAGAATGGGGTTAGTCTGCTCTTCCCTGGTTGTGTTACATTGACAGAGTGGGGTCAGTCTGCTCTTCCCTGGGTGGGTTACATTGACAGAACGGGGTCTGTCTGCTCTTCCCTGGTTGTGTTACATTGACAGAGTGGGGTCAGTCTGCTCTTCCCTGGGTGTGTTACATTGACAGAGTGGGGTAAGTCTGCTCTCCCCTGGGTGCCTTACATTGACAGAGTGGGGTCAGTCTGTTCTTCCCTGGGTGGGTTACATTGACAGAACGGTGTCTGTCTGCTCTTCCCTGGTTGTGTTACATTGACAGAGTGGGGTCAGTCTGCTCTTCCCTGGGTGTGTTACATTGACAGAGTGGGGTAAGTCTGCTCTCCCCTGGGTGTGTTACATTGACAGAGTGGGGTCAGTCTGTTCTTCCCTGGGTGGGTTACATTGACAGAACGGGGTCTGTCTGCTCTTCCCTGGTTGTGTTACATTGACAGAGTGGGGTCAGTCTGTTCTTCCCTGGGTGGGTTACATTGACAGAACGGGGTCTGTCTGCTCTTCCCTGGGTGTGTTACATTGACAGAGTGGGGTAAGTCTGCTCTCCCCTGGGTGCCTTACATTGACAGAGTGGGGTCAGTCTGTTCTTCCCTGGGTTTGTTACATTGACAGAGTGGGGTAAATCTGCTCTTCCCTGGGTGTGTTACATTGACAGAGAGGGGTCAGTCTGCTCTTCCCTGGGTGGGTTACATTGACCGAATGCGGTCAGTCTGCTCTTCCCTGGATGTGTATCATTGAAAGTGTGGGGTCAGTCTGCTCTTCCCTGGGTGTGTTACATTGACACAGTGGGATCAATCTGCTCTTCCCTGGGTGTGTTACATTGACAGAGTGGGGTTAGTCTGCTTTTCCCTGGGTATGTTACATTGACCGAGTGAGGTCAATCTTCTGTTCCCTGGGTGAGTTACATTGACAGAGAGGGGTCAGTCTGCTCTTCCCTGGATGTGTTACAATGACATAGTGGGGTCAGTCTGCTCTTCCCTGGGTATGTTACATTGACAGAGTGGTGTCAGTCTGCTCTTCCTGGGGTGTGTTACATTGACAAAGTCGGGTCAGTCTGCTCTTCGCTGGGTGCGTGACATTGACAGAGTGGGGTCAGTCTGCTCTTCCCTGGGTGTGTTACATTGACAGAGTGGGGTCAGTCTGCTCTTCCATGGCTGAGTTACATGGAGGGAGAGGGGTCTGTCTGCTCTTCACTGGGTGGGTTACATTGACAGAGTGGGGTCAGTCCGCTCTTCTCTGCGTGTGTTACTTTGACAGAGTGGAGTCAGTCTGCTCTTCCCTGGGTGTGTTACACTGACAGAGTTGGGTCAGTCTGCTCTTCCCTGGGTGTGTTACATTGACAGAGTGGGGTCAGTCAGCTCCTCCCTGAGTGGGTTACATTCACTGAACGGGGTCTGTCTGCTCTTCCCTGGGAGTGTTACATTGACAGAGTGGGGTCAGTCTGCTCTTCCCTGGGTGTGTTACATTGACAGAGTGGGGTCAGTCAGCTCCTCCCTGAGTGGGTTACATTCACTGAACGGGGTCTGTCTGCTCTTCCCTGGGAGTGTTACATTGACAGAGTGGGTTCAGTCTGCTCTTCCCTGGTTGTGTTACATTGACAGAGTGGGGTCAATCTGCTCTTCCTTGGGTGTTTTACATTGACAGAGTGGGGTATGTCTGCTCTCCCCTGGGTGTCTTACATTGACAGAGTGGGGTCAGTCTGTTCTTCCCTGGGTGTGTTACATTGACAGAATGGGGTATAGTCTGCTCTTCCCTGGGTGAGTTACATTGACAGAGTGGGGTCAGTCTGCTCTTCCCTGGGTCTGTTACATTGACAGAGTGGGGTAAATCTGCTCTTCCCTGGCTGTGATACATTGACAGAGAGGGGTCAGTCTGCTCTTCCCTGGGTGGGTTACATTGACCGAGTGCGGTCAGTCTGCTCTTCCCTGGATGTGTTACATTGAAAGTGTGGGGTCAGTCTGCTCTTCCCTGGGTGTGTTACATTGACACAGTGGGATCAATCTGCTCTTCCCTGGGTGTGTTACATTGACAGAGTGCGGTCAGTCTGCTCTTCGCTGGGTGCGTGACATTGACAGAGTGGGGTCAGTCTGTTCTTCCCTGGGTGTGTTACATTGACAGAATGGGTTCAGTCTGCCCTTCCCTGGGTGTGTTACATTGACAGAGTGGGGTCAGTCTGCTCTTCCCTGGGTATGTTACATTGACAGAGTGGGGTAAATCTGCTCTTCCCTGGGTGTGTTACATTGACAGAGAGGGGTCAGTCTGCTCTTCCCTGGGTGGATTACATTGACCGAGTGCGTTCAGTCTGCTCTTCCCTGGATGTGTTACATTGAAAGTGTGGGGTCAGTCTGCTCTTCCCTGGATTTGTTACATTGACACAGTGGGATCAATCTGCTCTTCCCTGGGTGTGTTACATTGACAGAGTGCGGTCAGTCTGCTCTTCCCTGGGTGCGTGACATTGATAGAGTGGGGTCAGTCTGCTCTTCCCTGGGTGTGTTACATTGACAGAGTGGGGTCAGTCTGCTCTTCCCTGGGTGTGTTACATTGACAGAGTGGGGTTAGTCTGCTCTTCCCTTGGTATGTTACATTGACCGAGTGAGGTCAATCTTCTGTTCCCTGGGTGAGTTACATTGACAGAGAGGGGTCAGTCTGCTCTTCCCTGGCTGTGTTACAATGACAGAGTGGGGTCAGACTGCTCTTCCTTGGGTGTGTTACATTGACAGAGTGGGGTCAGTCTGCTCTTCCCGCGGTGTGTTACATTGACAGAGTGAGGTCAGTCTGCTCTTCCCTGGGTGAGTTAGATTGACAGGGTGGGGTCAGTCGGCTCTCCCCTGGGTGTGATACATTGACAGAGTGGGGTCAGTCTGCCCTTCCCTGGTTGTGTTACATTGACAGAGTGAGGTCAGTCTGCTCTTCCCTGAGTGTGTTACTTTGACAGAGGGGGGTCAGTCTGCTCTTCCCTAGGTGAGTTACATTGAGATTGAGGGGTCACTCTGGTCTCCCCTGGGTGTGTTACATTGACAGAGTTGGGTGAGTCTGCTCTTCCCTGGGTCTGTGATATTGACAGAGTGGGGTCAGTCTGCTCTTCCCTGGGTGTGTTACATTGACAGAGTGGGGTCAGTCTGCACTTCCCTGGGTGTGTTACATTGAAAGAGTGGGGTCAGTCTGCTCTTCCCTGGGTGAGTTACACGGAGGGAGAGGTGTCAGTCTGCTCTTCCCTGGGTGTGTTACATTGACAGAGTGCGGTCAGTCTGCTCTTCCCTGGGTGTGTTACATTGACAGAGTGGGGACAGTCAGCTCTTCCCTGGGTGTGTTACATTGACAGAGTGAGGTCAGTGTGCTCTTCCCTGAGTGTGTTACTTTGACAGAGTGGGAAGAGTCTGCTCTTCCCTGAGTGTGTTACTTTGACAGAGTGGGGTCAGTCTGCTCTTCCCTAGGTGAGTTACATTGTGATAGAGGGGTCACTCTTGTCTCCCCTGGGTGTGTTACATTGACAGAGTTGGGTGAGTCTGCTCTTCCCTCGGTCTGTGATAATGACAGAGTGGGGTCAGTCTGCTCCTCCCTGGGTGGGTTACATTGACTGTGTGCGGTCAGTCTGCTCTTCCCTGGGTGGGTTACATTGACAGAATGGGGTCAGTCTGCTCTTCCCTTGGTGAGTTACATGGAGGGAGAGGGGTCAGTCTGCTCTTCACTGGGTGGGTTACATTGACAGAGTGGGGTCAGTCTGCTCTTCCCTGGGTGTGTTACATTGACAGAGTGGGGTCAGTCTGTTCTTCCCTGGGTGGGTTACATTGACAGAACGGGGTCTGTCTGCTCTTCCATGGTTGTGTTACATTGACAGAGTGGGGTCAGTCTGCTCTTCCCTGGGTGTGTTACATTGACAGAGTGGGGTAAGTCTGCTCTCCCCTGGGTGTGTTACATTGACAGAATGGGGTCAGTCTGCTCTTCCCTGGGTGTGTTACATTGACAGAGTGGGGTAAATCTGCTCTTCCCTGGGTGTGTTACATTGACAGAGAGGGGTCAGTCTGCTCTTCCCTGGGTGGGTTACATTGACCGAATGCGATCAGTCTGCTCTTCCCTGGATGTGTTACATTGAAAGTGTGGGGTCAGTCTGCTCTTCCCTGGGTGTGTTACATTGACACAGTGGGATCAATCTGCTCATCCCTGGGTGTGTTACATTGACAGAGTGGGGTTCGTCTGCTCTTCCCTGGGTATGTTACATTGACCGAGTGAGGTCAATCTTCTGTTCCCTGGGTGAGTTACATTGACAGAGAGGGGTCAGTCTGCTCTTCCCTGGATGTGTTACAATGACAGAGTGGGGTCAGTCTGCTCTTCCTTGGGTGTGTTACATTGACAGAGTGGGGTCAGTCGGCTCTTCCCGCGGTGTGTTACATTGACAGAGTGAGGTCTGTCTGCTCTTCCCTGGGTGAGTTACATTGACAGGGTTGGTTCAGTCTGCTCTCCCCTGGGTGTGATACATTGAAAGAGTAGGGTCAGACTGCTATTCCCTGAGTATGTTACATTGACAGAGTGGGGTGTGTATGCTCTTCCCTGGGTGTGTTACATTGACAGAGTGGGGTCAGTCTGCTCTTCCCTGGGTGTGTTACATTGACAGAGTGGGGACAGTCAGCTCTTCCCTGGGTGTGTTACATTGACAGAGTGGGGTCAGTCTGCTCTTCCCTGAGTGTGTTACTTTGACAGAGTGGGAAGAGTCTGCTCTTCCCTGAGTGCGTTACTTTGACAGAGTGGGGTCAGTCTGCTCTTCCCTAGGTGAGTTACATTGTGATAGAGGGGTCACTCTGGTCTCCCCTGGGTGTGTTACATTGACAGAGTTGGGTGAGTCTGCTCTTCCCTGGGTCTGTGATAATGACAGAGTGGGGTCAGTCTGCTCTTCCCTGGGTGGGTTACATTGACTGAGTGCGGTCGGTCTGCTCGTCCCTGGGTGGGTTACATTGACAGAATGGGGTTAGTCTGCTCTTCCCTGGTTGTGTTACATTGACAGAGTGGGGTCAGTCTGCTCTTCCCTGGGTGGGTTACATTGACAGAACGGGGTCTGTCTGCTCTTCCCTGGTTGTGTTACATTGACAGAGTGGGGTCAGTCTGCTCTTCCCTGGGTGTGTTACATTGACAGAGTGGGGTAAGTCTGCTCTCCCCTGGGTGCCTTACATTGACAGAGTGGGGTCAGTCTGTTCTTCCCTGGGTGGGTTACATTGAAAGAACGGGGTCTGTCTGCTCTTCCCTGGTTGTGTGACATTGACAGAGTGGGGTCAGTCTGCTCTTCCCTGGGTGTGTTACATTGACAGAGTGGGGACAGTCTGCTCTTCCCTGAGTGTGTTACTTTGACAGAGTGGGAAGAGTCTGCTCTTCCCTGAGTGCGTTACTTTGACAGAGTGGGGTCAGTCTGCTCTTCCCTAGGTGAGTTACATTGTGATAGAGGGGTCACTCTGGTCTCCCCTGGGTGTGTTACATTGACAGAGTTGGGTGAGTCTGCTCTTCCCTGGGTCTGTGATAATGACAGAGTGTGGTCAGTCTGCTCTTCCCTGGGTGGGTTACATTGACTGAGTGCGGTCGGTCTGCTCGTCCCTGGGTGGGTTACATTGACAGAATGGGGTTAGTCTGCTCTTCCCTGGTTGTGTTACATTGACAGAGTGGGGTCAGTCTGCTCTTCCCTGGGTGGGTTACATTGACAGAACGGGGTCTGTCTGCTCTTCCCTGGTTGTGTTACATTGACAGAGTGGGGTCAGTCTGCTCTTCCCTGGGTGTGTTACATTGACAGAGTGGGGTAAGTCTGCTCTCCCCTGGGTGCCTTACATTGACAGAGTGGGGTCAGTCTGTTCTTCCCTGGGTGGGTTACATTGAAAGAACGGGGTCTGTCTGCTCTTCCCTGGTTGTGTGACATTGACAGAGTGGGGTCAGTCTGCTCTTCCCTGGGTGTGTTACATTGACAGAGTGGGGTAAGTCTGCTCTCCCCTGGGTGTGTTGCATTGACAGAGTGGGGTCAGTCTGTTCTTCCCTGGGTGGGTTACATTGACAGAACGGGGTCTGTCTGCTCTCCTGGTTGTGTTACATTGACAGAGTGGGGTCAGTCTGCTCTTCCCTGGGTGTGTTACATTGACAGAGTGGGGTAAGTCTGCTCTCCCCTGGGTGCCTTACATTGACAGAGTGGGGTCAGTCTGTTCTTCCCTGGGTGTGTTACATTGACAGAATGGGGTCAGTCTGCTCTTCCCTGGGTGTGTTACATTGACAGAGTGGGGTCAGTCTGCTCTTCCCTGGGTTTGTTACATTGACAGAGTGGGGTAAATCTGCTCTTCCCTGGGTGTGTTACATTGACAGAGAGGGGTCAGTCTGCTCTTCCCTGGGTGGGTTACATTGACCGAATGCGGTCAGTCTGCTCTTCCCTGGATGTGTATCATTGAAAGTGTGGGGTCAGTCTGCTCTTCCCTGGGTGTGTTACATTGACACAGTGGGATCAATCTGCTCTTCCCTGGGTGTGTTACATTGACAGAGTGGGGTTAGTCTGCTCTTCCCTGGGTATGTTACATTGACCGAGTTAGGTCAATCTTCTGTTCCCTGGGTGAGTTACATTGACAGAGAGGGGTCAGTCTGCTCTTCCCTGGATGTGTTACAATGACATAGTGGGGTCAGTCTGCTCTTCCCTGGGAATGTTACATTGACAGAGTGGTGTCAGTCTGCTCTTCCTGGGGTGTGTTACATTGACAAAGTCGGGTCAGTCTGTTCTTCCCTGAGTGTGTTACATTGACAGAGTGCGGTCAGTCTGCTCTTCCCTGGGTGCGTGACATTGACAGAGTGGGGTCAGTCTGCTCTTCCCTGGGTGTGTTACATTGACAGAGTGGGGTCAGTCTGCTCTTCCATGGCTGAGTTACATGGAGGGAGAGGGGTCTGTCTGCTCTTCACTGGGTGGGTTACATTGACAGAGTGGGGTCAGTCCGCTCTTCTCTGCGTGTGTTACTTTGACAGAGTGGAGTCAGTCTGCTCTTCCCTGGGTGTGTTACACTGACAGAGTTGGGTCAGTCTGCTCTTCCCTGGGTGTGTTAACTTGACAGAGTGGGGTCAGTCTGCTCTTCCCTGGGTATGTTACATTGACAGAGTGGGGTCAGTCTGCTCTTCCCTGGGTGTGTTACATTGACAGAGTGGGGTCAGTCTGCTCTTCCCTGAGTGGGTTACATTGACAGAACGGGGTCTGTCTGCTCTTCCCTGGGAGTGTTACATTGACAGAGTGGGTTCAGTCTGCTCTTCCCTGGTTGTGTTACATTGACAGAGTGGGGTCAATCTGCTCTTCCTTGGGTGTGTTACATTGACAGAGTGGGGTATGTCTGCTCTCCCCTGGGTGTCTTACATTGACAGAGTGGGGTCAGTCTGTTCTTCCCTGGGTGTGTTACATTGACAGAATGGGGTATAGTCTGCTCTTCCCTGGGTGTGTTACATTGACAGAGTGGGGTCAGTCTGCTCTTCCCTGGGTCAGTTACATTGACAGAGTGGGGTAAATCTGCTCTTCCCTGGCTGTGATACATTGACAGAGTGGGGTCAGTCTGCTCTTCCCTGGGTGGGTTACATTGACCGAGTGCGGTCAGTCTGCTCTTCCCTGGATGTGTTACATTGAAAGTGTGGGGTCAGTCTGCTCTTCCCTGGGTGTGTTACATTGACACAGTGGGATCAATCTGCTCTTCCCTGGGTGTGTTACATTGACAGAGTGCGGTCAGTCTGCTCTTCCCTGGGTGCGTGACATTGACAGAGTGGGGTCAGTCTGTTCTTCCCTGGGTGTGTTACATTGACAGAATGGGGTCAGTCTGCCCTTCCCTGGGTGTGTTACATTGACAGAGTGGGGTCAGTCTGCTCTTCCCTGGGTATGTTACATTGACAGAGTGGGGTAAATCTGCTCTTCCCTGGGTGTGTTACATTGACAGAGAGGGGTCAGTCTGCTCTTCCCTGGGTGGATTACATTGACCGAGTGCGTTCAGTCTGCTCTTCCCTGGATGTGTTACATTGAAAGTGTGGGGACAGTCTGCTCTTCCCTGGACGTGTTACATTGACACAGTGGGATCAATCTGCTCTTCCCTGGGTGTGTTACATTGACAGAGTGCGGTCAGTCTGCTCTTCCCTGGGTGCGTGACATTGACAGAGTGGGGTCTGTCTGCTCTTCCCTGGGTGTGTTACATTGACAGAGTGGGGTCAGTCTGCTCTTCCCTGGGTGTGTTACATTGACAGAGTGGGGTTAGTCTGCTCTTCCCTGGGTATGTTACATTGACCGAGTGAGGTCAATCTTCTGTTCCCAGGGTGAGTTACATTGACAGAGAGGGGTCAGTCTGCTCTTCCCTGGCTGTGTTACAATGACAGAGTGGGGTCAGACTGCTCTTCCTTGGGTGTGTTACATTGAAAGAGTGGGGTCAGTCTGCTCTTCCCGCGGTGTGTTACATTGACAGAGTGAGGTCAGTCTGCTCTTCCCTGGGTGAGTTAGATTGACAGGGTGGGGTCAGTCTGCTCTCCCCTGGGTGTGATACATTGACAGAGTGGGGTCAGTCTGCCCTTCCCTGGTTGTGTTACATTGACAGAGTGAGGTCAGTCTGCTCTTCCCTGAGTGTGTTACTTTGACAGAGGGGGGTCAGTCTGCTCTTCCCTAGGTGAGTTACCTTGAGATTGAGGGGTCACTCTGGTCTCCCCTGGGTGTGTTACATTGACAGAGTTGGGTGAGTCTGCTCTTCCCTGGGTGTGTTACATTGACAGAGTGGGGTCAGTCTGCACTTCCCTGGGTGTGTTACATTGAAAGAGTGGGGTCAGTCTGCTCTTCCCTGGGTGAGTTACACGGAGGGAGAGGTGTCAGTCTGCTCTTCCCTGGGTGTGTTACATTGACAGAGTGCGGTCAGTCTGCTCTTCCCTGGGTGTGTTACATTGACAGAGTGGGGACAGTCAGCTCTTCCCTGGGTGTGTTACATTGACAGAGTGAGGTCAGTCTGCTCTTCCCTGAGTGTGTTACTTTGACAGAGTGGGAAGAGTCTGCTCTTCCCTGAGTGTGTTACTTTGACAGAGTGGGGTCAGTCTGCTCTTCCCTAGGTGAGTTACATTGTGATAGAGGGGTCACTCTTGTCTCCCCTGGGTGTGTTACATTGACAGAGTTGGGTGAGTCTGCTCTTCCCTCGGTCTGTGATAATGACAGAGTGGGGTCAGTCTGCTCCTCCCTGGGTGGGTTACATTGACTGTGTGCGGTCAGTCTGCTCTTCCCTGGGTGGGTTACATTGACAGAATGGGGTCAGTCTGCTCTTCCCTGGGTGAGTTACATGGAGGGAGAGGGGTCAGTCTGCTCTTCACTGGGTGGGATACATTGACAGAGTGGGGTCAGTCTGCTCTTCCCTGGGTGTGTTACATTGACAGAGTGGGGTCAGTCTGTTCTTCCCTGGGTGGGTTACATTGACAGAACGGGGTCTGTCTGCTCTTCCCTGGTTGTGTTACATTGACAGAGTGGGGTCAGTCTGCTCTTCCCTGGGTGTGTTACATTGACAGAGTGGGGTAAGTCTGCTCTCCCCTGGGTGTCTTACATTGACAGAGTGGGGTCAGTCTGTTCTTCCCTGGGTGTGTTACATTGACAGAATGGGGTCAGTCTGCTCTTCCCTGGGTGTGTTACATTGACAGAGTGGGGACAGTCTGCTCTTCCCTGGGTTTGTTACATTGACAGAGTGGGGTAAATCTGCTCTTACCTGGGTGTGTTACATTGACAGAGAGGGGTCAGTCTGCTCTTCCCTGGGTGGGTTACATTGACCGAATGCGGTCAGTCTGCTCTTCCCTGGATGTGTTACATTGAAAGTGTGGGGTCAGTCTGCTCTTCCCTGGGTGTGTTACATTGACACAGTGGGATCAATCTGCTCTTCCCTGGGTGTGTTACATTGACAGAGTGGGGTTAGTCTGCTCTTCCCTGGGTATGTTACATTGACCGAGTGAGGTCAATCTTCTGTTCCCTATGTGAGTTACATTGACAGAGAGGGGTCAGTCTGCTCTTCCCTGGATGTGTTAAAATGACAGAGTGGGGTCAGTCTGCTCTTCCTTGGGTGTGTTACATTGACAGAGTGGGGTCAGTCTGCTCTTCCCGCGGTGTGTTACATTGACAGAGTGAGGTCTGTCTGCTCTTCCCTGGGTGAGTTACATTGACAGGGTCGGTTCAGTCTGCTCTCCCCTGGGTGTGATACATTGAAAGAGTGGGGTCAGACTGCTATTCCCTGAGTATGTTACATTGACAGAGTGGGGTCAGTCTGCTCTTCCCTGGGTGAGTTAGATTGACAGGGTGGGGTCAGTCTGCTCTCCCCTGGGTGTGATACATTGACAGAGTGGGTTCAGTCTGCCCTTCCCTGGTTGTGTTACATTGACAGAGTGAGGTCAGTCTGCTCTTCCCTGAGTGTGTTACTTTGACAGAGGGGGGTCAGTCTGCTCTTCCCTAGGTGAGTTACCTTGAGATTGAGGGGTCACTCTGGTCTCCCCTGGGTGTGTTACATTGACAGAGTTGGGTGAGTCTGCTCTTCCCTGGGTGTGTTACATTGACAGAGTGGGGTCAGTCTGCACTTCCCTGGGTGTGTTACATTGAAAGAGTGGGGTCAGTCTGCTCTTCCCTGGGTGAGTTACACGGAGGGAGAGGTGTCAGTCTGCTCTTCCCTGGGTGTGTTACATTGACAGAGTGAGGTCAGTCTGCTCTTCCCTGGGTGTGTTACATTGACAGAGTGGGGACAGTCAGCTCTTCCCTGGGTGTGTTACATTGACAGAGTGAGGTCAGTCTGCTCTTCCCTGAGTGTGTTACTTTGACAGAGTGGGAAGAGTCTGCTCTTCCCTGAGTGTGTTACTTTGACAGAGTGGGGTCAGTCTGCTCTTCCCTAGGTGAGTTACATTGTGATAGAGGGGTCACTCTCGTCTCCCCTGGGTGTGTTACATTGACAGAGTTGGGTGAGTCTGCTCTTCCCTCGGTCTGTGATAATGACAGAGTGGGGTCTGTCTGCTCCTCCCTGGGTGGGTTACATTGACTGTGTGCGGTCAGTCTGCTCTTCCCTGGGTGGGTTACATTGACAGAATGGGGTCAGTCTGCTCTTCCCTGGGTGAGTTACATGGAGGGAGAGGGGTCAGTCTGCTCTTCACTGGGTGGGATACATTGACAGAGTGGGGTCAGTCTGCTCTTCCCTGCGTGTGTTACATTGACAGAGTGGGGTCAGTCTGTTCTTCCCTGGGTGGGTTACTTTGACAGAACGGGGTCTGTCTGCTCTTCCCTGGTTGTGTTACATTGACAGAGTGGGGTCAGTCTGCTCTTCCCTGGGTGTGTTACATTGACAGAGTGGGGTAAGTCTGCTCTCCCCTGGGTGTCTTACATTGACAGAGTGGGGTCAGTCTGTTCTTCCCTGGGTGTGTTACATTGACAGAATGGGGTCAGTCTGCTCTTCCCTGGGTGTGTTACATTGACAGAGTGGGGACAGTCTGCTCTTCCCTGGGTTTGTTACATTGACAGAGTGGGGTAAATCTGCTCTTACCTGGGTGTGTTACATTGACAGAGAGGGGTCAGTCTGCTCTTCCCTGGGTGGGTTACATTGACCGAATGCGGTCAGTCTGCTCTTCCCTGGATGTGTTACATTGAAAGTGTGGGGTCAGTCTGCTCTTCCCTGGGTGTGTTACATTGACACAGTGGGATCAATCTGCTCTTCCCTGGGTGTGTTACATTGACAGAGTGGGGTTAGTCTGCTCTTCCCTGGGTATGTTACATTGACCGAGTGAGGTCAATCTTCTGTTCCCTATGTGAGTTACATTGACAGAGAGGGGTCAGTCTGCTCTTCCCTGGATGTGTTACAATGACAGAGTGGGGTCAGTCTGCTCTTCCTTGGGTGTGTTACATTGACAGAGTGGGGTCAGTCTGCTCTTCCCGCGGTGTGTTACATTGACAGAGTGAGGTCTGTCTGCTCTTCCCTGGGTGAGTTACATTGACAGGGTCGGTTCAGTATGCTCTCCCCTGGGTGTGATACATTGAAAGAGTGGGGTCAGACTGCTATTCCCTGAGTATGTTACATTGACAGAGTGGGGTGTGTCTGCTCTTCCCTGGGTGTGTTACATTGACAGAGTGGGGTCAGTCTGCTTTTCCCTGGGTGTGTTACATTGACAGAGTGGGGACAGTCATCTCTTCCCTGGGTGTGTTACATTGACAGAGTGAGGTCAGTCTGCTCTTCCCTGAGTGTGTTACTTTGACAGAGTGGGAAGAGTCTGCTCTTCCCTGAGTGCGTTACTTTGACAGAGTGGGGTCAGTCTGCTCTTCGCTAGGTGAGTTACATTGTGATAGAGGGGTCACTCTTGTCTCCCCTGGGTGTGTTACATTGACAGAGTTGGGTGAGTCTGCTCTTCCCTGGGTCTGTGATAATGACAGAGTGGGGTCAGTCTGCTCTTCCCTGGGTGGGTTACATTGACTGAGTGCGGTCAGTCTGCTCTTCCCTGGGTGGGTTACATTGACAGAATGGGGTCAGTCTGCTTTTCCCTGGGTGAGTTACATGGAGGGAGAGGGGTCAGTCTGCTCTTCACTGGGTGTGTTACATTGACAGAGTGGGGTTAGTCTGCTCTTCCCTGGGTGTGTTACATTGACAGAGTGGGGTCAGTCTGTTCTTCCCTGGGTGGGTTACATTGAGAGAACGGGGTCTGTCTGCTCTTCCCTGGTTGTGTTACATTGACAGAGTGGGGTCAGTCTGCTCTTCCCTGGGTGTGTTACATTGACAGAGTGGGGTAAGTCTGCTCTCCCCTGGGTGCCTTACATTGACAGAGTGGGGTCAGTCTGTTCTTCCCTGGGTGTGTTACATTGACAGAATGGGGTCAGTCTGCTCTTCCCTGGGTGTGTTACATTGACAGAGTGGGATCAGTCTGCTCTTCCCTGGGTTTGTTACATTGACAGAGTGGGGTAAATCTGCTCTTCCTTGGGTGTGTTACATTGACAGAGAGGGGTCAGTCTGCTCTTCCCTGGGTGGGTTACATTGACCGAATGCGGTCAGTCTGCTCTTCCATGGATGTGTATCATTGAAAGTGTGGGGTCAGTCTGCTCTTCCCTGGGTGTGTTACATTGACACAGTGGGATCAATCTGCTCTTCCCTGGGTGTGTTACATTGACAGAGTGGGGTTAGTCTGCTCTTCCCTGGGTATGTTACATTGACCGAGTGAGGTCAATCTTCTGTTCCCTGGGTGAGTTACATTGACAGAGAGGGGTCAGTCTGCTCTTCCCTGGATGTGTTTCAATGACATAGTGGGGTCAGTCTGCTCTTCCCTGTGTATGTTACATTGACAGAGTGGTGTCAGTCTGCTCTTCCTGGGGTGTGTTACATTGACAAAGTCGGGTCAGTCTGTTCTTCCCTGAGTGTGTTACATTGACAGAGTGCGGTCAGTCTGCTCTTCCCTGGGTGCGTGACATTGACAGAGTGGGGTCAGTCTGCTCTTCCCTGGGTGTGTTACATTGACAGAGTGGGGTCAGTCTGCTCTTCCCTGGCTGAGTTACATGGAGGGAGAGGGGTCTGTCTGCTCTTCACTGGGTGGGTTACATTGACAGAGTGGGGTCAGTCCGCTCTTCTCTGCGTGTGTTACTTTGACAGAGTGGAGTCAGTCTGCTCTTCACTGGGTGTGTTACACTGACAGAGTTGGGTCAGTCTGCTCTTCCCTGGGTGTGTTACATTGACAGAGTGGGGTCAGTCTGCTCTTCCTTGGGTGTGTTACATTGACAGAGTGGGGTCAGTCTGCTCTTCCCTTGGTGTGTTACATTGACAGAGTGGGGTCAGTCTGCTCTTCCCTGAGTGGGTTACATTGACAGAACGGGGTCTGTCTGCTCTTCCCTGGGAGTGTTACATTGACGGAATGGGTTCAGTCTGCTCTTCCCTGGTTGTGTTACATTGACAGAGTGGGGTCAATCTGCTCTTCCTTGGGTGTGTTACATTGACAGAGTGGGGTATGTCTGCTCTCCCCTGGGTGTCTTACATTGACAGAGTGGTGTCAGTCTGTTCTTCCCTGGGTGTGTTACATTGACAGAATGGAGTATAGTCTGCTCTTCCCTGGGTGTGTTACATTGACAGAGTGGGGTCAGTCTGCTCGTCCCTGGGTCTGTTACATTGACAGAGTGGGGTAAATCTGCTCTTCCCTGGCTGTGATACATTGACAGAGAGGGGTCAGTCTGCTCTTCCCTGGGTGGGTTACATTGACCGAGTGCGGTCAGTCTGCTCTTCCCTGGATGTGTTACATTGAAAGTGTGGGGTCAGTCTGCTCTTCCCTGCGTGTGTGACACTGACAGAGTTGGGTCAGTCTGCTCTTCCCTGGGTGTGTTACATTGACAGAGTGGGGTCAGTCTGCTCTTCCCTGGGTGTGTGACTCTGACAGAGTTGGGTCAGTCTGCTCTTCCCTGGGTGTGTTACATTGACAGAACGTGTCTGTCTGCTCTTCCCTGGGAGTGTTACATTGACAGAGTGGGTTCAGTCTGCTCTTCCCTGGTTGTGTTACATTGACAGAGTGGGGTCAATCTGCTCTTCCTTGGGTGTGTTACATTGATAGAGTGGGGTATGTCTGCTCTCCCCTGGGTGTCTTACATTGACAGAGTGGGGTCAGTCTGTTCTTGCCTGGGTGTGTTACATTGACAGAATGGGGTATAGTCTGCTCTTCCCTGGGTGTGTTACATTGACAGAGTGGAGTCAGTCTGCTCTTCCCTGGGACCGTTACATTGTCAGAGTGGGGTAAATCTGCTCTTCCCTGGCTGTGATACATTGACAGAGAGGGGTCAGTCTGCTCTTCCCTGGGTGGGTTACATTGACCGAGTGCGGTCAGTCTGCTCTTCCCTGGATGTGTTACATTGAAAGTGTGGGGTCAGTCTGCTCTTCCCTGGGTGTGTTACATTGACACAGTGGGATCAATCTGCTCTTCCCTGGGTGTGTTACATTGACAGAGTGTGGTCAGTCTGCTCTTCCCTGGGTGCGTGACATTGACAGAGTGGGGTCAGTCTGTTCTTCCCTGGGTGTGTTACATTGACAGAATGGGGTCAGTCTGCCCTTCCCTGGGTGTGTTACATTGACAGAGTGGGGTCAGTCTGCTCTTCACTGGGTCTGTTACATTGACAGAGTGGCGTAAATCTGCTCTTCCCTGGGTGTGTTACATTGACAGAGAGGGGTCAGTCTGCTCTTCCCTGGGTGGATTACATTGACCTACTGCGGTCAGTCTGCTCTTCCCTGGATGTGTTACATTGAAAGTGTGGGATCAGTCTGCTCTTCCCTGGATGTGTTACATTGACACAGTGGGATCAATCTGCTCTTCCCTGTGTGTGTTACATTGACAGAGTGCGGTCAGTCTGCTCTTCCCTGGGTGCGTGACATTGACAGAGTGGGGTCAGTCTGCTCTTCCCTGGGTGTGTTACATTGACAGAGTGGGGTCAGTCTGCTCTTCCCTGGGTGTGTTACATTGACAGAGTGGGGTTAGTCTGCTCTTCCCTGGGTATGTTACATTGACCGAGTGAGGTCAATCTTCTGTTCCCTGGGTGAGTTACATTGACAGAGAGGGGTCAGTCTGCACTTCCCTGGCTGTGTTACAATGACAGAGTGGGGTCAGACTGCTCTTCCTTGGGTGTGTTACATTGACAGAGTGGGGTCTGTCTGCTCTTCCCGCGGTGTGTTACATTGACAGAATGAGGTCAGTCTGCTATTCCCTGGGTGAGTTAGATTGACAGGGTGGGGTCAGTCTGCTCTCCCCTGGGTGTGATACATTGACAGAGTGGGGTCAGTCTGCCCTTCCCTGGGTGGGTTACATTGACAGAGTGAGGTCAGTCTGCTCTTCCCTGAGTGTGTTAATTTGACAGAGGGGGGTCAGTCTGCTCTTCCCTAGGTGAGTTACATTGAGATTGAGGGGTCACTCTGGTCTCCCCTGGGTGTGTTACATTGACAGAGTTGGGTGAGTCTGCTCTTCCCTGGGTCTGTGATATTGACAGAGTGGGGTCAGTCTGCTCTTCCCTGGGTGTGTTACATTGACAGAGTGGGGTCAGTCTGCTTTTCCCTGGGTGTGTTACATTGACAGAGTGGGGTCAGTCTGCTCTTCCCTGGGTGAGTTACGTGGAGAGAGAGGGGTCAGTCTGCTCTCCCCTGGGTGTGTTACATTGACAGAGTGCGGTCAGTCTGCTCTTCCCTGGGTGCGTGACATTGACAGAGTGGTGTCAGTCTGCTCTTCCCTGGGTGTGTTACATTGACAGAGTGGGGTCAGTCTGCTCTTCCCTGGGTGTGTTACATTGACAGAGTGGGGTTAGTCTGCTCTTCCCTGGGTATGTTACAATGACAGAGTGGGGTCAGACTGCTCTTCCTTGGGTGTGTTACATTGACAGAGTGGGGTCAGTCTGCTCTTCCCGCGGTGTGTTACATTGACAGAGTGAGGTCAGTCTGCTATTCCCTGGGTGAGTTAGATTGACAGGGTGGGGTCAGTCTGCTCTCCCCTGGGTGTGATACATTGACAGAGTGGGGTCAGTCTGCCCTTCCCTGGGTGGGTTACATTGACAGAGTGAGGTCAGTCTGCTCTTCCCTGAGTGTGTTACTTTGACAGAGGGGGGTCAGTCTGCTCTTCCCTAGGTGAGTTACATTGAGATTGAGGGGTCACTCTGGTCTCCGCTGGGTGTGTTACATTGACAGAGTTGGGTGAGTCTGCTCTTCCCTGGGTCTGTGATATTGACAGAGTGGGGTCAGTCTGCTCTTCCCTGGGTGTGTTACATTGACAGAGTGGGGTCAGTCTGCTTTTCCCTGGGTGTGTTACATTGACAGAGTGGGGTCAGTCTGCTCTTCCCTGGGTGAGTTACGTGGAGAGAGAGGGGTCAGTCTGCTCTCCCCTGGGTGTGTTACATTGACAGAGTGGTGTCAGTCTGCACTTCCCTGGGTGAGTTACACGGAGGGAGAGGTGTCAGTCTGCTCTTCCCTGGGTGTGTTACATTGACAGAGTGGGGTCAGTCTGCTCTTCCCTGGGTGTGTTACATTGACAGAGTGGGGACAGTCAGCTCTTCCCTGGGTGTGTTACATTGACAGAGTGAGGTCAGTCTGCTCTTCCCTGAGTGTGTTACTTTGACAGAGTGGGAAGAGTCTGCTCTTCCCTGAGTGTGTTACTTTGACAGAGTGGGGTCAGTCTGCTCTTCCCTAGGTGAGTTACATTGTGATAGAGGGGTCACTCTGGTCTCCCCTGGGTGTGTTACATTGACAGAGTTGGGTGAGTCTGCGCTTCCCTGGGTCTGTGATAATGACAGAGTGCGGTCAGTCTGCTCTTTCCTGGGTGGGTTACATTGACAGAATGGGGTCAGTCTGTTCTTCCCTGGGTGAGTTACATGGAGGGAGAGGGGTCAGTCTGCTCTTCACTGGGTGGGTTACATTGATAGAGTGGGGTCAGTCTGCTCTTCCCTGGGTGTGTTACATTGACAGAGTGGGGTCAGTCTGTTCTTCCCTGGGTGGGTTACATTGACAGAACTGGGTCTGTCTGCTCTTCCCTGGTTGTGTTACATCGACAGAGTGGGGTGAGTCTGCTATTCCCTGGGTGTGTTACATTTACAGAGTGGGGTCAGTCTGTTCTTCCCTGGGTGTGTTACATTGACAGAATGGGGTCAGTCTGCTCTTCCCTGGGTGTGTTACATTGACAGAGTGGGGTAAATCTGCTCTTCCCTGGGTGTGTTACATTGACAGAGAGGGGTCAGTCTGCTCTTCCCTGGGTGGGTTACATTGACCGAATGCGGTCAGTCTGCTCTTCCCTGGATGTGTTACATTGAAAGTGTGGGGTCAGTCTGCTCTTCCCTTGGTTTGTTACATTGACACAGTGGGATCAATCTGCTCTTCCCTGGGTGTGTTACATTGACAGAGTGGGGTTAGTCTGCTCTTCCCTGGGTATGTTACATTGACCGAGTGAGGTCAATCTTCTGTTCCCTGGGTGAGTTACATTGACAGCGAGGGGTCAGTCTGCTCTTCACTGGATGTGTTACAATGACAGAGTGGGGTCAGTCTGCTCTTCCTTGGGTGTGTTACATTGACAGAGTGGGGTCAGTCTGCTCCTCCCGCGGTGTGTTACATTGACAGAGTGAGGTCTGTCTGCTCTTCCCTGGGTGAGTTACATTGACAGGGTTGGTTCAGTCTGCTCTCCCCTGGGTGTGATACATTGACAGAGTGGAGACAGACTGCTATTCCCTGAGTATGTTACATTGACAGAGTGCGGTGTGCCTGCTCTTCCCTGGGTGTGTTACATTGACAGGGTGGGGTCAGTCTGCTCTTCCCTGGGTGTGTTACATTGACAGAGTGAGGTCAGTCTGCTCTTCCCTGAGTGTGTTACTTTGACAGAGTGGGAAGAGTCTGCTCTTCCCTGAGTGTGTTACTTTGACAGAGTGGGGTCAGTCTGCTCTTCCCTAGGTGAGTTACATTGTGATAGAGGGGTCACTCTGGTCTCCCCTGGGTGTGTTACATTGACAGAGTTGGGTGAGTCTGCTCTTCCCTGGGTCTGTGATAATGACAGAGTGGGGTCAGTCTGCTCTTCACTGGGTGGGTTACATTGACAGAGTGGGGTCAGTCTGCTCTTCCCTGGGTGTGTTACATTGACAGAGTGGGGTCAGTCTGCTCTTCCCTGGGTGTGTTACATTGACAGAGTGGGGTAAGTCTGCTCTCCCCTGGGTGTCTTACATTGACAGAGTGGGGTCAGTCTGTTCTTCCCTGGGTGTGTTACATTGACAGAATGGGGTCAGTCTGCTATTCCCTGGTTGTGTTACATTGACAGAGTGGTGTCAGTCTGCTCTTCCCTGGGTTTGTTACATTGACAGAGTGGGGTAAATCTGCTCTTCCCTGGGTGTGTTACATTGACAGAGTGGGGTTCGTCTGCTCTTCCCTGGGTATGTCACATTGACCGTGTGAGGTCAATCTTCTGTTCCCTCGATGTGTTACAATGATAGAGTGGGGTCAGTCTGCTCTTACTTGGGTGTGTTACATTGACAGAGTGGGGTCAGTCTGCTCTTCCCGCGGTGTGTTACATTGACAGAGTGAGGTCTGTCTGCTCTTCCCTGGGTGAGTTACATTCACAGGGTTGGTTCAGTCTGCTCTCCCCTGGGTGTGATACATTGACAGAGTGGGGTCAGACTGCTATTCCCCGAGTATGTTACATTGACAGAGTGGGGTGTGTCTGCTCTTCTCTGGGTGTGTGACATTGACAGGGTGGGGTCAGTCTGCTCTTCCCTGGGTGTGTTACAGAGACAGGGTGGGTTCAGTCTGCTCTTTCCTGGGTGTGTTACATTGACAGAGTGGGGTCAGTCTGCTCTTCCCTGGGTGTGTTACATTGACAGGGTGGGGTCAGTCTGCTCTTCCCTGGGTGTGTTACATTGACAGAGTGGGGTCAGTCTGCTCTTCCCTGGGTGTGTTACATTGACAGAGTGGGGTAAGTCTGCTCTCCCCTGGGTGTCTTACATTGACAGAGTGGGGTCAGTCTGTTCTTCCCTGGGTGTGTTACATTGACAGAATGGGGTCAGTCTGCTATTCCCTGGGTGTGTTACATTGACAGAGTGGGGTCAGTCTGCTCTTCCCTGGGTTTGTTACATTGACAGAGTGGGGTAAATCTGCTCTTCCCTGGTTGTGTTACATTGACAGAGAGGGGTCAGTCTGCTCTTCCCTGGGTGGGTTACATTGACCGAATGCGGTCAGTCTGCTCTTCCCTGGATGTGTTACATTGAAAGTGTGGGGTCAGTTTGCTCTTCTCTGGGTGTGTTACATTGACACAGTGGGATCAATCTGCTCTTCTCTGGGTGTGTTACATTGACAGAGTGGGGTTCGTCTGCTCTTCCCTGGGTATGTTACATTGACCGAGTGAGGTCAATCTTCTGTTCCCTGGGTGAGTTACATTGACAGAGAGGGGTCAGTCTGCTCTTCCCTGGATGTGTTACAATGACAGAGTGGGGTCAGTCTGCTCTTACTTGGGTGTGTTACATTGACAGAGTGGGGTCAGTCTGCTCTTCCCGCGGTGTGTTACATTGACAGAGTGAGGTCTGTCTGCTCTTCCCTGGGTGAGTTACATTCACAGGGTTGGTTCAGTCTGCTCTCCCCTGGGTGTGAAACATTGACAGAGTGGGGTCAGACTGCTATTCCCCGAGTATGTTACATTGACAGAGTGGGGTGTGTCTGCTCTTCCCTGGGTGTGTTACATTGACAGGGTGGGGTCAGTCTGCTCTTCCCTGGGTGTGTTACAGAGACAGGGTGGGTTCAGTCTGCTCTTCCCTGAGTGTGTTACTTTGACAGAGTGGGGTGAGTCTGCTCTCCCCTGGGTGTCTTACATTTACAGAGTGGGGTCAGTCTGTTCTTCCCTGGGTGTGTTACATTAACAGAATGGGGTCAGTCTGCTCTTCCCTGGGTGTGTTACATTGACAGAGTGGGGTAAATCTGCTCTTCCCTGGGTGTGTTACATTGACAGAGAGGGGTCAGTCTGCTCTTCCCTGGGTGGGTTACATTGACCGAATGCGGTCAGTCTGCTCTTCCCTGGATGTGTTACATTGAAAGTGTGGGGTCAGTCTGCTCTTCCCTTGGTTTGTTACATTGACACAGTGGGATCAATCTGCTCTTCCCTGGGTGTGTTACATTGACAGAGTGGGGTTAGTCTGCTCTTCCCTGGGTATGTTACATTGACCGAGTGAGGTCAATCTTCTGTTCCCTGGGTGAGTTACATTGACAGCGAGGGGTCAGTCTGCTCTTCACTGGATGTGTTACAATGACAGAGTGGGGTCAGTCTGCTCTTCCTTGGGTGTGTTACATTGACAGAGTGGGGTCAGTCTGCTCCTCCCGCGGTGTGTTACATTGACAGAGTGAGGTCTGTCTGCTCTTCCCTGGGTGAGTTACATTGACAGGGTTGGTTCAGTCTGCTCTCCCCTGGGTGTGATACATTGACAGAGTGGAGACAGACTGCTATTCCCTGAGTATGTTACATTGACAGAGTGCGGTGTGCCTGCTCTTCCCTGGGTGTGTTACATTGACAGGGTGGGGTCAGTCTGCTCTTCCCTGGGTGTGTTACATTGACAGAGTGAGGTCAGTCTGCTCTTCCCTGAGTGTGTTATTTTGACAGAGTGGGAAGAGTCTGCTCTTCCCTGAGTGTGTTACTTTGACAGAGTGGGGTCAGTCTGCTCTTCCCTAGGTGAGTTACATTGTGATAGAGGGGTCACTCTGGTCTCCCCTGGGTGTGTTACATTGACAGAGTTGGGTCAGTCTGCTCTTCCCTGGGTCTGTGATAATGACAGAGTGGGGTCAGTCTGCTCTTCACTGGGTGGGTTACATTGACAGAGTGGGGTCAGTCTGCTCTTCCCTGGGTGTGTTACATTGACAGAGTGGGGTCAGTCTGCTCTTCCCTGGGTGTGTTACATTGACAGAGTGGGGTAAGTCTGCTCTCCCCTGGGTGTCTTACATTGACAGAGTGGGGTCAGTCTGTTCTTCCCTGGGTGTGTTACATTGACAGAATGGGGTCAGTCTGCTATTCCCTGGTTGTGTTACATTGACAGAGTGGTGTCAGTCTGCTCTTCCCTGGGTTTGTTACATTGACAGAGTGGGGTAAATCTGCTCTTCCCTGGGTGTGTTACATTGACAGAGAGGGGTCAGTCTGCTCTTCCCTGTGTGGGTTACATTGACCGAATGCGGTCAGTCTGCTCTTTCCTGGATGTGTTATATTGAAAGTGTGGGGTCAGTCTGCTCTTCCCTGGGTGTGTTACATTGACACAGTGGGATCAATCTGCTCTTCCCTGGGTGTGTTACATTGACAGAGTGGGGTTCGTCTGCTCTTCCCTGGGTATGTCACATTGACCGTGTGAGGTCAATCTTCTGTTCCCTCGATGTGTTACAATGACAGAGTGGGGTCAGTCTGCTCTTACTTGGGTGTGTTACATTGACAGAGTGGGGTCAGTCTGCTCTTCCCGCGGTGTGTTACATTGACAGAGTGAGGTCTGTCTGCTCTTCCCTGGGTGAGTTACATTCACAGGGTTGGTTCAGTCTGCTCTCCCCTGGGTGTGATACATTGACAGAGTGGGGTCAGACTGCTATTCCCCGAGTATGTTACATTGACAGAGTGGGGTGTGTCTGCTCTTCTCTGGGTGTGTTACATTGACAGAGTGGGGTCAGTCTGCTCTTCCCTGGGTGTGTTACAGAGACAGGGTGGGTTCAGTCTGCTCTTTCCTGGGTGTGTTACATTGACAGAGTGGGGTCAGTCTGCTCTTCCCTGGGTGTGTTACATTGACAGGGTGGGGTCAGTCTGCTCTTCCCTGGGTGTGTTACATTGACAGAGTGGGGTCAGTCTGCTCTTCCCTGGGTGTGTTACATTGACAGAGTGGGGTAAGTCTGCTCTCCCCTGGGTGTCTTACATTGACAGAGTGGGGTCAGTCTGTTCTTCCCTGGGTGTGTTACATTGACAGAATGGGGTCAGTCTGCTATTCCCTGGGTGTGTTACATTGACAGAGTGGGGTCAGTCTGCTCTTCCCTGGGTTTGTTACATTGACAGAGTGGGGTAAATCTGCTCTTCCCTGGTTGTGTTACATTGACAGAGAGGGGTCAGTCTGCTCTTCCCTGGGTGGGTTACATTGACCGAATGCGGTCAGTCTGCTCTTCCCTGGATGTGTTACATTGAAAGTGTGGGGTCAGTTTGCTCTTCTCTGGGTGTGTTACATTGACACAGTGGGATCAATCTGCTCTTCTCTGGGTGTGTTACATTGACAGAGTGGGGTTCGTCTGCTCTTCCCTGGGTATGTTACATTGACCGAGTGAGGTCAATCTTCTGTTCCCTGGGTGAGTTACATTGACAGAGAGGGGTCAGTCTGCTCTTCCCTGGAAGTGTTACAATGACAGAGTGGGGTCAGTCTGCTCTTACTTGGGTGTGTTACATTGACAGAGTGGGGTCAGTCTGCTCTTCCCGCGGTGTGTTACATTGACAGAGTGAGGTCTGTCTGCTCTTCCCTGGGTGAGTTACATTCACAGGGTTGGTTCAGTCTGCTCTCCCCTGGGTGTGAAACATTGACAGAGTGGGGTCAGACTGCTATTCCCCGAGTATGTTACATTGACAGAGTGGGGTGTGTCTGCTCTTCCCTGGGTGTGTTACATTGACAGGGTGGGGTCAGTCTGCTCTTCCCTGGGTGTGTTACAGAGACAGGGTGGGTTCAGTCTGCTCTTTCCTGGGTCTGTTACATTGACAGAGTGGGGTCAGTCTGCTCTTCCCTGGGTGTGTTACATTGACAGGGTGGGGTCAGTCTGCTCTTCCCTGGGTGTGTTACATTGACAGAGTGGGGTCAGTCTGCACTTCCCCGTGTGTGTTACTTTGACAGAGTGGGGACAGTCTGCTCTTCCCTGGGTGTGTTACATTGACAAGAGTGAGGTCAGTCTGCTCTTCCCTGAGTGTGTTACTTTGACAGAGTGGGGACAGTCTGCTCTTCCCTGAGTGTGTTACTTTGACAGAGTGGGGTCAGTCTGCTCTTCCCTAGGTGAGTTACATTGAGATAGAGAGGTCACTCTGGTCTCCCCTGGGTGTGTTACATTGACAAAGGGGGGGCAATCTTCTCTTCCCTGGGTGAGTTACATTGACAGAGTGGGGTCAGTCTGCTCTTCCCTGTGTGTGTTACGTTGACAGAATGGGGTCAGTCTGCTCTTCCCTGGGTGTGTTACATTGACAGAGTGAAGTCAGTCTGCTCTTCCCTGGGTGTGTTACAATGATAGAGTGGGGTCAGTCTGCTCTTCCCTGGGTGTGTTGCATTGACAGAGTGGGGTCCGTCTGCTCTTCCCTAAATGTGTTACATTGACAGAGTTGGGTCAGTCTGATCTTCCCTGGGTGTGTAACGTTGACAGAAAGGGGTCAGTCTGCTCTTCCCTGGGTGTTTTACATTAACAGAGTGGGGTGAGTCTGCTCTTCCCTGGGTGTGTTACATTGACAGAGTGGGGTCAGTCTACTCTTCCCTGTGTGTCTTACATTGACAGAGTGGGGTCAGTCTGCTCTTCCCTGGGTGTGTTACATTGACAGAGTGGGGTCAGTCTGCTCTTCCCTGGGTGTGTAATACTGACAGAGTGGGGTCAGTCTGCTCTTCCCTGGGTGCGTTACATTGACAGAGTGGGGTCAGTATGCTCTTCCCTCGGTGTGTTACATTGACAGTGTGAGGTCTGTCTGCTCTTCCCTGGGTATGTTACATTGACCGAGTGAGGTCAATCTTCTGTTCCCTGGGTGAGTTACATTGACAGAGACGGGTCAGTCTGCTCTTCCCTGGATGTGTTACAATGACAGAGTGGGGTCAGTCTGCTCTTACTTGGGTGTGTTACATTGACAGAGTGGGGTCAGTCTGCTCTTCCCGCGGTGTGTTACATTGACAGAGTGAGGTCTGTCTGCTCTTCCCTGGGTGAGTTACATTCACAGGGTTGGTTCAGTCTGCTCTCCCCTGGGTGTGATACATTGACAGAGTGGGGTCAGACTGCTATTCCCCGAGTATGTTACATTGACAGAGTGGGGTGTGTCTGCTCTTCCCTGGGTGTGTTACATTGACAGGGTGGGGTCTATCTGCTCTTCCCTGGGTGTGTTACAGAGACAGGGTGGGTTCAGTCTGCTCTTCCCTGGGTGTTTTACATTGACAGAGTGGGGTCAGTCTGCTCTTCCCTAGGTGTGTTACATTGACAGGGTGGGGTCAGTCTGCTCTTCCCTGGGTGTGTTACATTGACAGAGTGGGGTCAGTCTGCACTTCCCCGAGTGTGTTACTTTGACAGAGTGGGGACAGTCTGCTCTTCCCTGGGTGTGTTACATTGACAGAGTGAGGTCAGTCTGCTCTTCCCTGAGTGTGTTACTTTGACAGAGTGGGGACAGTCTGCTCTTCCCTGAATGTGTTACTTTGACAGAGTGGGGTCAGTCTGCTCTTCCCTAGGTGAGTTACATTGAGATAGAGAGGTCACTCTGGTCTCCCCTGGGTGTGTTACATTGACAAAGGGGGGGCAATTTTCTCTTCCCTGGGTGAGTTACATTGACAGAGTGGGGTCAGTCTGCACTTCCCTGTGTGTGTTACATTGACAGAATGGGGTCAGTCTGCTCTTCCCTGGGTGTGTTACATGGACAGAGTGAAGTCAGTCTGCTCTTCCCTGGGTGTGTTACAATGATAGAGTGGGGTCAGTCTGCTCTTCCCTGGGTGTGTTACATTGACAGAGTGAAGTCAGTCTGCTCTTCCCTGGGTGTGTTACATTGACAGAGTGGGGTCAGTCTGCTCTTTCCTGGGTGTGTTACATTGACAGAGTTGGGACAGTCTGATGTTCCCTGGGTGTATAACGTTGAGAGACAGGGGTCAGTCTGCTCTTCCCTGGGTGTGTTACATTGACAGAGTGAACTCAGTCTGCTCTTCCCTGGGTGTGTTGCAATGACAGAGTGTGGTCAGTCTGCTCTTCCCTGTGTCTGTTATATTGACCGAGTGAGGTCAGTCTGCTTTTCCCTGGGTGTGTTACATTGCCAGAGTGGTGTCAGTTAGTTCTTCCCTGGGAGTGTTACATTGACAGAGAGTGGTCAGTCTGCTCATCCCTGGGTGTGTTACATTGGCAGAGTGGGGTCAGTCTGCCCTTCCCTGGGTGTGTTACATTGACAGAGTGGGGTCAGTCTGCTCTTCCCTGGCTGGGTTATATTGGCAGAGTGGGGTCAGTCTACTCTTCCCTGGGTGTGTTTCATTGACAGAGGGGGGTCAGTCTGCTCTTCCCTGAGTGTGTTACATTGACAGAGTGGGGTCAGTCGGCTCTTCCCTGGGTGTGTTACATTGACAGAGTGGGGTCAGCGTGCACTTCCCTGGGTGTTTTAAATTGACAGAGTGGGGTCAGTCTGCTCTTCCCTGGGTGTGTTACTTTGACAGGGTGGGGTCAGTCTGCTCTTCCCTGGGTGCGTGACATTGACAGAGTGGGGTCAGTCTGCTGTTCCCTGGGTGTGTTACATTTACAGAGTGGGGTCAGTCTGCTCTTCCCTGGGTGTGTTACATCGACACAATGGGGTCAGTCTGCTCTTCCCTGGGTGTGTTACATTGACAGAGTGGGGTCAGTCTGCTCTTCCCTGGGTGTGATACATTGACAGAGTGGGGTCAGTCTGCTCTTCCCTGGGTGTGTTACATTGACAGAGATCGGTCAGTCTGCTCTTCCCTGGATGTGTTCCATTGAATGTGTGGGGTCAGTCTGCTCTTCCCTGGGTGTGTTACATTGACAGAGTGGGGTCAGTCTGCTCTTCCCTGGGTGTGTTACATTGACAGAGTGGGGTCAGTCTGCTCTTCCCTGTGTGTGTTACATTTACAGAGTGGGGTCAGTCTGCTCTTCCCTGGGTGTGTTACATTGACAGAGTGGGGTCAGTCTGCTCTTCCCTGGGTGTGTTACATTGACAGAGTGGGGTCAGTCTGCTCTTCCTTGGGTGTTTTACATTGACCGAGTGGGGTCAGTCTGCTCTTCCCGCGGTGTGTTACATTGACAGATTTGGGTCAGTCTGATCTTCCCTGGGGGTATAACGTTGACAGAAAGGGGTCAGTCTGCTCTTCCCTGGGTGTGTTGCAATGACAGAGTGTGGTCAGTCTGCTCTTCCCTGTGTCTGTTATATTTGACCGGGTGAGGTCAGTCTGCTCTTCGCTGGGTGTGTTACATTGCCAGAGTGGTTTCAGTCTGCTCTTCCCTGGGTGTGTTACATTGACAGAGAGGGGTCAGTCTGCTCTTCCCTCGGTGGGTTACATTGACAGAGAGGGGTCAGTCTGCTCTTCCCTGCGTGTGTTAAATTGACACAGTGGGGTCAATCTGCTCTTCCCTGGGTGTGTTACATTCACAGAGTGGAGTCAGTCTGCTCTTCCCTGGGAGTGTTACATTGACAGAGAGGGGTCAGTCTGCTCTACCCTGTATGTGTTACATTGAATGTGTGGGGTCAGTCTGCTCTTCCCTGGGTGTGTTACATTGACAGAGTGGGGTCAGTCTGCTATTCCCTGGGTGTGTTACATTGACAGGGTGGGGTCAGTCTGCTCTTCCCTGGGTGTGTTACATTGACAGAGTGGGGTCAGTCTGCACTTCCCCGAGTGTGTTACTTTGACAGAGTGGGGACAGTCTGCTCTTCCCTGGGTGTGTTACATTGACAGAGTGAGGTCAGTCTGCTCTTCCCTGAGTGTGTTACTTTGACAGAGTGGGGACAGTCTGCTCTTCCCTGAGTGTGTTACTTTGACAGAGTGGGGTCAGTCTGCTCTTCCCTAGGTGAGTTCCATTGAGATAGAGAGGTCACTCTGGTCTCCCCTGGGTGTGTTACATTGACAAAGGGGGGGCAATCTTCTCTTCCCTGGGTGAGTTACATTGACAGAGTGGGGTCAGTCTGCTCTTCCCTGTGTGTGTTACATTGACAGAATGGGGTCAGTCTGCTCTTCCCTGGGTGTGTTACATTGACAGAGTGAAGTCAGTCTGCTCTTCCCTGGGTGTGTTACAATGATAGAGTGGGGTCAGTCTGCTCTTCCCTGGGTGTGTTGCATTGACAGAGTGGGGTCAGTCTGCTCTTCCCTGAATGTGTTACATTGACAGAGTTGGGTCAGTCTGATCTTCCCTGGGTGTGTAACGTTGACAGAAAGGGGTCAGTCTGCTCTTCCCTGGGTGTTTTACATAAACAGAGTGGGGCCAGTCTGCTCTTCCCTGGGTGTGTTACATTGACAGAGTGGGGTCAGTCTACTCTTCCCTGTGTGTCTTACATTGACAGAGTGGGGTCAGTCTGCTCTTCCCTGGGTGTGTTACATTGAAAGAGTGGGATCAGTCTGCTCTTCCCTGGGTGTGTTATACTGACAGAGTGGGGTCAGTCTGCTCTTCCCTGGGTGCGTTACATTGAAAGAGTGGGGTCAGTATGCTCTTCCCTGGGTGTGTTACATTGACAGAACAGGGTCCGTCTGCCTTTCCCTGGGTGTGTTACATTGACAATGGGGTTAGTCTGCTCTTCCCTGGGTGTGTTACATTGACAGAGTGAGGTCAGTCTGCTCTTCCCCGGGTGTGTTACAATGACAGAGTGGGGTCAGTCTGCTCTTTCCTGGGTGTGTTACATTGGCAGAGTTGGGACAGTCTGATGTTCCCTGGGTGTATAACGTTGAGAGACAGGGGTCAGTCTGCTCTTCCCTGGGTGTGTTACATTGACAGAGTGAACTCAGTCTGCTCTTCCCTGGGTGTGTTGCAATGACAGAGTGTGGTCAGTCTGCTCTTCCCTGTGTCTGTTATATTGACCGAGTGAGGTCAGTCTGCTTTTCCCTGGGTGTGTTACATTGCCAGAGTGGTGTCAGTTAGTTCTTCCCTGGGAGTGTTACATTGACAGAGAGTGGTCAGTCTGCTCATCCCTCGGTGTGTTACATTGGCAGAGTGGGGTCAGTCTGCCCTTCCCTGGGTGTATTACATTGACAGAGTGGGGTCAGTCTGCTCTTCCCTGGCTGGGTTATATTGGCAGAGTGGGGTCAGTCTGCTCTTCCCTGGGTGTATTTCATTGACAGAGTGGGGTCAGCGTGCACTTCCCTGGGTGTTTTAAATTGACAGAGTGGGGTCAGTCTGATCTTCCCTGGGAGTGTTACATTGACAGAGTGGGGTCAGTCTGCCCTTCCCTGGGTGTGTTACTTTGACAGGGTGGGGTCAGTCTGCTCTTCCCTGGGTGCGTGACATTGACAGAGTGGGGTCAGTCTGCTGTTCCCTGGGTGTGTTACATTTACAGAGTGGGGTCAGTCTGCTCTTCCCTGGGTGTGTTACATTGACAGAGAGGGGTCAGTCTGCTCTTCCCTGGGTGTGATACATTGACAGAGTGGGGTCAGTCTGCTCCTCCCTGGGTGTGTTACATTGACAGAGTGGGGTTAGTCTGCTCTTCCCTGGGTGTGTTACATTGACAGAGTGGGGTCAGTCTGCTCTTCCCTGGGTATGTTACATTGACAGAGTGGGGTCAGTCTGCTCTTCCCTGGGTGTGTTACATTGACAGAGAGGGGTCAGTCTGCTCTTCCCTGGGTGTGTTACATTGACAGAGAGGGGTCAGTCTGCTCTTCCCTGGGTGTGATACATTGACAGAGTGGGGTCAGTCTGCTCTTCCCTGGGTGTGTTACATTGACAGAGAGGGGTCAGTCTGCTGTTCCCTGGATGTGTTCCATTGAATGTGTGGTGTCAGTCTGCTCTTCCCTGGGTGTGTTACATTGACAGAGTGGGGTCAGTCTGCTCTTCCCTGGGTATGTTACATTGACTGAGTGGGGTCAGTCTGCTCTTCCCAGGGTGTGTTACATTGACAGAGAGGGGTCAGTCTGCTCTTCCCTGGGTGTGTTACAATGACAGAGTGGGGTGAGTCTGCTCTTCCTTGGGTGTTTTACATTGACCGAGTGGGGTCAGTCTGCTCTTCCCGCGGTGTGTTACATTGACAGAGTTGGGTCAGTCTGATCTTCACTGGGTGTGTTACATTGACAGAGTGAACTCAGTCTGCTCTTCCCTGGGTGTGTTGCAATGACAGAGTGGGGTCAGTCTGCTCTTCCCTGGGTGTGTTACATTGACAGAGTGGGGTTAGTCTGCTCTTCCCTGGGTATGTTACATTGACCTAGCCAGGTAAATCGTCTGTTCCCTGGTTGTGTTACATTGACAGAGGGGGCTCAGTCTGCTCTTCCCTGGGTGTGTTACATTGACAGAGTGAGGTCAGTCTGCTCTTCCCTGGGTGTGTTACAATGACAGAGAGGGGTCAGTCTGCTCTTCCCTGGGTCTGTTACAATGACAGAGTTGGGTCAGTCTGCTCTTCCCAGAATGTGTTACATTGACAGAGTTGGGTCAGTCTGATCTTCCCTGGGTGTGAAACGTTGACAGAAAGGGGTCAGTCTGCTCTTCCCTGGGTGTTTTACATTGACAGAGTGGGGTCAGTCTGCTCTTCCCGCGGTGTGTTACATTGACAGAGTGGGGTCAGTCTGCTCTTCCCTGGGTGTGTTACATTGACACAGTGGGGTCAGTCTACTCTTCACTGGGTGTCTTACATTGACAGAGTGGGGTCAGTCTGCTCTTCCCTGAGTGTGTTACATTGACAGAGTGGGGTCAGTGTGCTCCTCCCAGGGAGTGTTACATTGACAGAGTGGGGTCCGTCTGCTCTTCCCTGTGTGTGTTACATTGACAGAGTGGGGTCAGTCTACTCTTCCCTGCGTGTGCTACATTGACAGAGTGGGGTCAGTCTACTCTTCCCTGCGTGTGTTACATTGACAGATTGGGGTCAGTCTGCTCTTCCCAGGGTGTGATACATTGACAGAGTGGGGTCAGTCTGCTCCTCCCAGGGTATGTTACATTGACAGAGTGGGGTCAGTCTGCTCTTCCCTGAGTGTGTTACTTTGACAGAGTGGGGACAGTCTGCTCTTCCCTGAGTGTGTTACTTTGACAGAGTGGGGTCAGTCTGCTCTTCCCTAGGTGAGTTACATTGAGATAGAGAGGTCACTCTGGTCTCCCCTGGGTGTGTTACATTGACAAAGGGGGGGCAATCTTCTCTTCCCTGGGTGAGTTACATTGACAGAGTGGGGTCAGTCTGCTCTTCCCTGTGTGTGTTACATTGACAGAATGGGGTCAGTCTGCTCTTCCCTGGGTGTGTTACATTGACAGAGTGAAGTCAGTCTGCTCTTCCCTGGGTGTGTTACAATGATAGAGTGGGGTCAGTCTGCTCTTCCCTGGGTGTGTTGCATTGACAGAGTGGGGTCAGTCTGCTCTTCCCTGAATGTGTTACATTGACAGAGTTGGGTCAGTCTGATCTTCCCTGGGTGTGTAACGTTGACAGAAAGGGGTCAGTCTGCTCTTCCCTGGGTGTTTTACATTCACAGAGTGGGGTCAGTCTGCTCTTCCCTGGGTGTGTTACATTGACAGAGTGGGGTCAGTCTACTCTTCCCTGTGTGTCTTACATTGACAGAGTGGGGTCAGTCTGCTCTTCCCTGGGTGTGTTACATTGAAAGAGTGGGATCAGTCTGCTCTTCCCTGGGTGTGTTATACTGACAGAGTGGGGTCAGTCTGCTCTTCCCTGGGTGCGTTACATTGAAAGAGTGGGGTCAGTATGCTCTTCCCTGGGTGTGTTACATTGACAGAACAGGGTCCGTCTGCCTTTCCCTGGGTGTGTTACATTGACAATGGGGTTAGTCTGCTCTTCCCTGGGTGTGTTACATTGACAGAGTGAGGTCAGTCTGCTCTTCCCCGGGTGTGTTACAATGACAGAGTGGGGTCAGTCTGCTCTTTCCTGGGTGTGTTACATTGACAGAGTTGGGACAGTCTGATGTTCCCTGGGTGTATAACGTTGAGAGACAGGGGTCAGTCTGCTCTTCCCTGGGTGTGTTACATTGACAGAGTGAACTCAGTCTGCTCTTCCCTGGGTGTGTTGCAATGACAGAGTGTGGTCAGTCTGCTCTTCCCTGTGTCTGTTATATTGACCGAGTGAGGTCAGTCTGCTTTTCCCTGGGTGTGTTACATTGCCAGAGTGGTGTCAGTTAGTTCTTCCCTGGGAGTGTTACATTGACAGAGAGTGGTCAGTCTGCTCATCCCTGGGTGTGTTACATTGGCAGAGTGGGGTCAGTCTGCCCTTCCCTGGGTGTGTTATATTGACAGAGTGGTGTCAGTCTGCTCTTCCCTGGCTGGGTTATATTGGCAGAGTGGGGTCAGTCTGCTCTTCCCTGGGTGTGTTTCATTGACAGAGTGGGGTCAGCGTGCACTTCCCTGGGTGTTTTAAATTGACAGAGTGGGGTCAGTCTGCTCTTCCCTGGGAGTGTTACATTGACAGAGTGGGGTCAGTCTGCCCTTCCCTGGGTGTGTTACTTTGACAGGGTGGGGTCAGTCTGCTCTTCCCTGGGTGCGTGACATTGACAGAGTGGGGTCAGTCTGCTGTTCCCTGGGTGTGTTACATTTACAGAGTGGGGTCAGTCTGCTCTTCCCTGGGTGTGTTACATTGACAGAGAGGGGTCAGTCTGCTCTTCCCTGGGTGTGATACATTGACAGAGTGGGGTCAGTCTGCTCCTCCCTGGGTGTGTTACATTGACAGAGTGGGGTTAGTCTGCTCTTCCCTGGGTGTGTTACATTGACAGAGTGGGGTCAGTCTGCACTTCCCTGGATGTGTTCCATTGAATGTGTGGGGTCAGTCTGCTCTTCCCTGGGTGTGTTACATTGACACAATGGGGTCAGTCTGCTCTTCCCTGGGTGTGTAACATTGACAGAGTGGGGTCAGTCTGCTCTTCCCTGGGTGTGATACATTGACAGAGTGGGATCAGTCTGCTCTTCCCTGGGTGTGTTACATTGACAGAGAGGGGTCAGTCTGCTCTTCCCTGGGTGTGTTACAATGACAGAGTGGGGTGAGTCTGCTCTTCCTTGGGTGTTTTACATTGACCGAGTGGGGTCAGTCTGCTCTTCCCGCGGTGTGTTACATTGACAGAGTTGGGTCAGTCTGATCTTCCCTGGGTGTGTTACATTGACAGAGTGAACTCAGTCTGCTCTTCCCTGGGTGTGTTGCAATGACAGAGTGGGGTCAGTCTGCTCTTCCCTGGGTGTGTTACATTGACAGAGTGGGGTCAGTCTGCTCTTCCCTGGGTGTGTTACATTGACAGAGTGGGGTTAGTCTGCTCTTCCCTGGGTATGTTACATTGACCTAGCCAGGTCAATCGTCTGTTCCCTGGTTGTGTTACATTGATAGAGGGGGCTCAGTCTGCTCTTCCCTGGGGGTGTTACATTGACAGAGTGAGGTCAGTCTGCTCTTCCCTGGGTGTGTTACAATGACAGAGAGGGGTCAGTCTGCTCTTCCCTGGGTCTGTTACAATGACAGAGTTGGGTCAGTCTGCTCTTCCCAGAATGTGTTACATTGACAGAGTTGGGTCAGTCTGATCTTCCCTGGGTGTGAAACGTTGACAGAAAGGGGTCAGTCTGCTCTTCCCTGGGTGTTTTACATTGACAGAGTGGGGTCAGTCTGCTCTTCCCTGGGTGTGATACATTGACAGAGTGGGGTCAGTCTGCTCTTCCCTGGGTGTGTTACATTGACAGAGAGGGGTCAGTCTGCTCTTCCCTGGGTGTGATACATTGACAGAGTGGGGTCAGTCTGCTCTTCCCTGGGTGTGTTACATTGACAGAGAGGGGTCAGTCTGCTCTTCCCTGGGTGTGTTACAATGACAGAGTGGGGTGAGTCTGCTCTTCCTTGGGTGTTTTACATTGACCGAGTGGGGTCAGTCTGCTCTTCCCGCGGTGTGTTACATTGACAGAGTTGGGTCAGTCTGATCTTCCCTGGGTGTGTTACATTGACAGAGTGAACTCAGTCTGCTCTTCCCTGGGTGTGTTGCAATGACAGAGTGGGGTCAGTCTGCTCTTCCCTGGGTGTGTTACATTGACAGAGTGGGGTCAGTCTGCTCTTCCCTGGGTGTGTTACATTGACAGAGTGGGGTTAGTCTGCTCTTCCCTGGGTATGTTACATTGACCTAGCCAGGTCAATCGTCTGTTCCCTGGTTGTGTTCCATTGACAGAGTGAGGTCAGTCTGCTCTTCCCTGGGTGTGTTACAATGACAGAGAGGGGTCAGTCTGCTCTTCCCTGGGTCTGTTACAATGACAGAGTTGGGTCAGTCTGCTCTTCCCAGAATGTGTTACATTGACAGAGTGAGGTCAGTCTGCTCTTCCCTGGGTGTGTTACATTGACAGAGTGAGGTCAGTCTGCTCTTCCCTGGGTGTGTTACATTGACACAGTGGGGTCAGTCTACTCTTCACTGGGTGTCTTATAATTGACAGAGTGGGGTCAGTCTGCTCTTCCCTGGGTGTGTTACATTGACAGAGTGGGGTCAGTCTGCTCCTCCCAGGGTGTGTTACATTGACAGAGTGGGGTCCGTCTGCTCTTCCCTGTGTGTGTTACATTGACAGAGTGGGGTCAGTCTACTCTTCCCTGCGTGTGCTACATTGACAGAGTGGGGTCAGTCTACTCTTCCCTGCGTGTGTTACATTGACAGATTGGGGTCAGTCTGCTCTTCCCAGGGTGTGATACATTGACAGAGTGGGGTCAGTCTGCTCCTCCCAGGGTATGTTACATTGACAGAGTGGGGTCAGTCTGCTCTTCCTTGGGTGTGTTTCATTGACAGAGTGGGGTCAGTCTACCCTTCCCTGGGCGTGTTACATTGACAGAGTGGGGTCAGTCTGCTCGTCCCTGGGTGTGTTACAGTGACAGAGTGGGGTCAGTCTGCTCTTCCCAGGGTGCATTAGATTGACAGAGTGGGGTCAGTCTGCTCTTCCCTGGGTGGGTTACATTGACTGAGTGCGGTCAGTCTGCTCTTACCAGCGTCTGTTACATTGACAGAGTGGGGTCAGTCTGCTCTTCCATGGGTTTGTTACATTGACAGAGTGGGGTCAGTCTGCTCTTCCCTGGGTGTGTTACAGTGACAGAGTGTGGTCAGTCTGCTCTTCCCAGGGTGTGTTACTTTGACAGATTGGGGTCAGTCTGCTCTTCCCAGGGTGTGTTACATTGACAGAGTGGGGTCAGTCTGCTCTTCCCTGGGTGTGTTACATTGACAGAGTGCGGTCAGTGTGCTCTTCCCTGGGTGCGTGACATTGACAGAGTGGGGTCAGTCTGCTCTTCCCTGGGTGTGTTACATTGACAGAGTGGGGTCAGTCTGCTCTTCCTTGGGAGCGTGACATTGACCGAGTGAGGTCAGTTTGCTTTTCCCTGGGTGTGTTACATTGCCAGAGTGGTGTCAGTTAGTTGTTCCCTGGGAGTGTTACATTGACAGAGAGTGGTCAGTCTGCTCATCCCTGGGTGTGTTACATTGGCAGAGTGGGGTCAGTCTGCCCTTCCCTGGGTGTGTTAAATTGACAGATTGGGGTCAGTCTGCTCTTCCCTGGCTGGGTTATATTGGCAGAGTGGGGTCAGTCTACTCTTCCCTGGGTGTGTTTCATTGACAGAGTGGGTTCAGTCTGCCCTTCCCTGGGAGTGTTACATTGACAGGGTGGGGTCAGTCTCCCCTTCCCTGGGTGTGTTACTTTGACAGGGTGGGGTCAGTCTGCTCTTCCCTGGGTGCGTGACATTGAAAGAGTGGGGTCAGTCTGCTGTTCCCTGCGTGTGTTACATTTTCAGAGTGGGGTCTGTCTGCTCTTCCCTGGGTGTGTTACATTGACAGAGAGGGGTCAGTCTGCTCTTCCCTGGATGTGTTCCATTGAATGTGTGGGGTCAGTCTGCTCTTCCCTGGGTGTGTTACATTGACACAGTGGGGTCAGTCTGCTCCTCCCTGGGTGTGTTACATTGACAGAGTGGGGTCATTCTGCTCTTCCCTGGGTGTGTTACATTGACAGAGAGGGGTCAGTCTGCTCTTCCCTGGGTGTGTTACAATGACAGAGTGGGGTCAGTCTGCTCTTCCTTGTGTGTGTTACATTGACAGAGTGGGGTCAGTCTACTCTTCCCTGCGTGTGCTACATTGACAGAGTGGGGTCAGTCTACTCTTCCCTGCGTGTGTTACATTGACAGATTGGGGTCAGTCTGCTCTTCCCAGGGTGTGATACATTGACAGAGTGGGGTCAGTCTGCTCCTCCCAGGGTATGTTACATTGACAGAGTGGGGTCAGTCTGCTCTTCCTTGGGTGTGTTTCATTGACAGAGTGGGGTCAGTCTACCCTTCCCTGGGCGTGTTACATTGACAGAGTGGGGTCAGTCTGCTCGTCCCTGGGTGTGTTACAGTGACAGAGTGGGGTCTGTCTGCTCTTCCCAGGGTGCATTAGATTGACAGAGTGGGGTCAGTCTGCTCTTCCCTGGGTGGGTTACATTGACTGAGTGCGGTCAGTCTGCTCTTACCAGCGTCTGTTACATTGACAGAGTGGGGTCAGTCTGCTCTTCCATGGGTTTGTTACATTGACAGAGTGGGGTCAGTCTGCTCTTCCCTGGGTGTGTTACAGTGACAGAGTGTGGTCAGTCTGCTCTTCCCAGGGTGTGTTACATTGACAGATTGGGGTCAGTCTGCTCTTCCCAGGGTGTGTTACATTGACAGAGTGGGGTCAGTCTGCTCTTCCCTGGGTGTGTTACATTGACTGAGTGCGGTCAGTCTGCTCTTACCAGCGTCTGTTACATTGACAGAGTGGGGTCAGTCTGCTCTTCCATGGGTTTGTTACATTGACAGAGTGGGGTCAGTCTGCTCTTCCCTGGGTGTGTTACAGTGACAGAGTGTGGTCAGTCTGCTCTTCCCAGGGTGTGTTACATTGACAGATTGGGGTCAGTCTGCTCTTCCCAGGGTGTGTTACATTGACAGAGTGGGGTCAGTCTGCTCTTCCCTGGGTGTGTTACATTGACAGAGTGCGGTCAGTGTGCTCTTCCCTGGGTGCGTGACATTGACAGAGTGGGGTCAGTCTGCTCTTCCCTGGGTGTGTTACATTGACAGAGTGGGGTCAGTCTGCTCTTCCCTGGGAGCGTGACATTGACCGAGTGAGGTCAGTTTGCTTTTCCCTGGGTGTGTTACATTGCCAGAGTGGTGTCAGTTAGTTGTTCCCTGGGAGTGTTACATTGACAGAGAGTGGTCAGTCTGCTCATCCCTGGGTGTGTTACATTGGCAGAGTGGGGTCAGTCTGCCCTTCCCTGGGTGTGTTAAATTGACAGATTGGGGTCAGTCTGCTCTTCCCTGGCTGGGTTATATTGGCAGAGTGGGGTCAGTCTACTCTTCCCTGGGTGTGTTTCATTGACAGAGTGGGTTCAGTCTGCCCTTCCCTGGGAGTGTTACATTGACAGGGTGGGGTCAGTCTCCCCTTCCCTGGGTGTGTTACTTTGACAGGGTGGGGTCAGTCTGCTCTTCCCTGGGTGCGTGACATTGACAGAGTGGGGTCAGTCTGCTGTTCCCTGGGTGTGTGACATTTTCAGAGTGGGGTCAGTCTGCTCTTCCCTGGGTGTGTTACATTGACAGAGAGGGGTCAGTCTGCTCTTCCCTGGATGTGTTCCATTGAATGTGTGGGGTCAGTCTGCTCTTCCCTGGGTGTGTTACATTGACACAGTGGGGTCAGTCTGCTCCTCCCTGGGTGTGTTACATTGACAGAGTGGGGTCATTCTGCTCTTCCCTGGGTGTGTTACATTGACAGAGAGGGGTCAGTCTGCTCTTCCCTGGGTGTGTTACAATGACAGAGTGGGGTCAGTCTGCTCTTCCTTGTGTGTGTTACATTGACAGAGTGGGGTCAGTCTACTCTTCCCTGCGTGTGCTACATTGACAGAGTGGGGTCAGTCTACTCTTCCCTGCGTGTGTTACATTGACAGATTGGGGTCAGTCTGCTCTTCCCAGGGTGTGATACATTGACAGAGTGGGGTCAGTCTGCTCCTCCCAGGGTATGTTACATTGACAGAGTGGGGTCAGTCTGCTCTTCCTTGGGTGTGTTTCATTGACAGAGTGGGGTCAGTCTACCCTTCCCTGGGCGTGTTACATTGACAGAGTGGGGTCAGTCTGCTCGTCCCTGGGTGTGTTACAGTGACAGAGTGGGGTCAGTCTGCTCTTCCCAGGGTGCATTAGATTGACAGAGTGGGGTCAGTCTGCTCTTCCCTGGGTGGGTTACATTGACTGAGTGCGGTCAGTCTGCTCTTACCAGCGTCTGTTACATTGACAGAGTGGGGTCAGTCTGCTCTTCCATGGGTTTGTTACATTGACAGAGTGGGTTCAGTCTGCTCTTCCCTGGGTGTGTTACAGTGACAGAGTGTGGTCAGTCTGCTCTTCCCAGGGTGTGTTACATTGACAGATTGGGGTCAGTCTGCTCTTCCCAGGGTGTGTTACATTGACAGAGTGGGGTCAGTCTGCTCTTCCCTGGGTGTGTTACATTGACAGAGTGCGGTCAGTGTGCTCTTCCCTGGGTGCGTGACATTGACAGAGTGGGGTCAGTCTGCTCTTCCCTGGGTGTGTTACATTGACAGAGTGGGGTCAGTCTGCTCTTCCCTGGGAGCGTGACATTGACCGAGTGAGGTCAGTTTGCTTTTCCCTGGGTGTGTTACATTGCCAGAGTGGTGTCAGTTAGTTGTTCCCTGGGAGTGTTACATTGACAGAGAGTGGTCAGTCTGCTCATCCCTGGGTGTGTTACATTGGCAGAGTGGGGTCAGTCTGCCCTTCCCTGGGTGTGTTAAATTGACAGATTGGGGTCAGTCTGCTCTTCCCTGGCTGGGTTATATTGGCAGAGTGGGGTCAGTCTACTCTTCCCTGGGTGTGTTTCATTGACAGAGTGGGTTCAGTCTGCCCTTCCCTGGGAGTGTTACATTGACAGGGTGGGGTCATTCTCCCCTTCCCTGGGTGTGTTACTTTGACAGGGTGGGGTCAGTCTGCTCTTCCCTGGGTGCGTGACATTGACAGAGTGGGGTCAGTCTGCTGTTCCCTGGGTGTGTTACATTTTCAGAGTGGGGTCAGTCTGCTCTTCCCTGGGTGTGTTACATTGACAGAGAGGGGTCAGTCTGCTCTTCCCTGGATGTGTTCCATTGAATGTGTGGGGTCAGTCTGCTCTTCCCTGGGTGTGTTACATTGACACAGTGGGGTCAGTCTGCTCCTCCCTGGGTGTGTTACATTGACAGAGTGGGGTCATTCTGCTCTTCCCTGGGTGTGTTACATTGACAGAGAGGGGTCAGTCTGCTCTTCCCTGGGTGTGTTACAATGACAGAGTGGGGTCAGTCTGCTCTTCCTTGGGTGTTTTACATTGACCGAGTGGGGTCAGTCTGCTCTTCCCGCGGTGTGTTACATTGACAGAGTTGGGTCAGTCTGATCTTCCCTGGGTATATAACGTTGACAGAAAGGGGTCAGTCTGCTCTTCCCTGGGTGTGTTGCAATGACAGAGTGTGGTCAGTCTGCTCTTCCCTGTGTCTGTTATATTTGACCGGGTGAGGTCAGTCTGCTCTTCCCTGGGTGTGTTACATTGCCAGAGTGGTTTCAGTCTGCTCTTCCCTGGGTGTGTTACATTGACAGAGAGGGGTCAGTCTGCTCTTCCCTCGGTGGGTTACATTGAAAGTGTGGGGTCAGTCTGCTCTTCCCTGGGTGTGTTACATTGACACAGTGGGGTCAATCTGCTCTTCCCTGGGTGTGTTACATTGACAGTGTGCGGTCAGTCTGCTCTTCCCTGGGTGCGTGACATTGACAGAGTGGGGTCAGTCTGCTCTTCCCTGGGTGTGTTACATTGACAGAGTGGGGTCAGTCTGCTCTTCCATGGGTGTGTTACATTGACAGAGAGGGGTCAGTCTGCTCTTCCCTGGATGTGTTACATTGAATGTGTGGGGTCAGTCTGCTCTTCCCTGGGTGTGTTACATTGACACAGTGGGGTCAGTCTGCTCTTCGCTGGGTGCGTGACATTGACAGAGTGCGGTCAGTCTGCTCTTCCCTGGGTGCGTGACATTGACAGAGTGGGGTCAGTCTGCTCTTCCCTGGGTGTGTTACATTGACAGAGTGGGGTCAGTCTGCTCTTCCCTGGGTGTGTTACATTGACAGAGTGGGGTTAGTCTGCTCTTCCCTGGGTGTGTTACATTGACAGAGTGAGGTCAGTCTGCTCTTCCCTGGGTGTGTTACAATGACAGAGAGGGGTCAGTCTGCTCTTCCCTGGGTGTGTTACAATGACAGAGTTGGGTCAGCCTGCTCTTCCCAGAATGTGTTACATTGACAGAGTTGGGTCAGTCTGATCTTCCCTGGGTGTGAAACGTTGACAGAAAGGGGTCAGTCTGCTCTTCCCTGGGTGTTTTACATTGACAGAGTGGGGTCAGTCTGCTCTTCCCTGGGTGTGTTACATTGACAGAGTGGGGTCAGTCTGCTCTTCCCTGGGTGTGTTACATTGACAGAGTGAGGTCAGTCTGCTCTTCCCTGGGTGTGTTACATTGACTGAGTGGGATCAGTCTACTCTGCACAGGGTGTCTGACATTGACAGAGTGGGGTCAGTCTGCTCTTCCCTGGGTGTGTTACATTGACAGAGTGGGGTCAGTCTGCTCCTCCCAGGGTGTGTTACATTGACAGAGTGGGGTCCGTCTGCTCTTCCCTGTGTGTGTTACATTGACAGAGTGGGGTCATTCTACTCTTCCCTGCGTGCGTTACATTGACAGAGTGCGTTCAGTGTGCTCTTCCCTGGGTGCGTGAGATTGACAGAGTGGGGTCAGTCTGCTCTTCCCTGGGTGTGTTACATTGACAGAGTGGGGACAGTCTGCTCTTCCCTGGGTGTGTTACATTGACAGAGTGAGGTCAGTCTGCTCTTCCCAGGGTGTGTTACATTGACAGAGTGGGGTCAGTCTGCTCTTCCCTGGGTGCGTTACATTGACAGAGTGGGGTCAGTTTGTTCTTCCCTGGGTGTGTTGCATTGGCAGAGTGGGGTCAGTCTGCCCTTCCCTGGGTGTGTTACATTGACAGAGTGGGTTCAGTCTGCTCTTCCCTGGCTGGGTTATATTGGCAGAGTGGGTTCAGTCTACTCTTCCCTGGGTGTGTTTCATTGACAGTTTGGGGTCAGTCTGCTCTTCCCTTCATGTGTTCCATTGACAGAGTGGGGTCAGTCTGCTCTTCCCTGGGTGTTTTAAATTGACAGAGTGGGGTCAGTCTGCTCTTCCCTGGGAGTGTTACTTTGACAGGGTGGGGTCAGTCTGCTCTTCCCTGGGTGCGTGACATTGACAGAGTGGGGTCAGTCTGCTGTTCCCTGGGTGTGTTACATTTACAGAGTGGGGTCAGTCTGCTCTTCCCTGGGTGTGTTACATTGACAGAGAGGGGTCAGTCTGCTCTTGCCTGGATGTGTTACATTGACACAGAGGGGTCAGTCTGCTCTTCCCTGGATGTGTTACATTGACAGAGTGGGGACAGTCTGCTCTTCCCTGGGTGTGTTACATTGACAGAGTGGGGTCAGTCTGCTCTTCCCTGGGTGTGTTACATTGACAGAGAGGGGTCAGTCTGCTCTTCCCTGGGTGTGTTGCAATGACAGAGTGTGGTCAGTCTGCTCTTCCCTGTGTCTGTTATTTTTGACCGGGTGAGGTCAGTCTGCTCTTCCCTGGGTGTGTTACATTGACAGAGAGGGGTCAGTCTGCTCTTCCCTCCGTGGGTTACATTGAAACTGTGGGGTCAGTCTGCCCTTCCCTGGGTGTGTTAAATTGACACAGTGGGGTCAATCTGCTCTTACCTGGGTGTGTTACATTGACAGTGTGCGGTCAGTCTGTTCTTCCCTGGGTGCGTGACATTGACAGAGTGGGGTCAGTCTGCTCTTCCCAATTGTGTGTTACATTGACAGAGTGGAGTCAGTCTGCTCTTCCCTGGGAGTGTTACATTGACAGAGAGGGGTCAGTCTGCTCTTCCCTGGATGAGTTACATTGAATGTGTGGGGTCAGTCTGCTCTTCCCTGGGTGTGTTACATTGACACAGTGGGGTCAGTCTGCTCTTCCCTGGGTGCGTGACATTGACAGAGTGCGGTCAGTCTGCTCTTCCCTGGGTGCGTGACATTGACAGAGTGGGGTCAGTCTGCTCTTCCCTGGGTGTGTTACATTGACAGAGTGGGGTTAGTCTGCTCTTCCCTGGGTATGTTACATTGACCTAGCCAGGTCAATCGTCTGTTCCCTGGTTGTGTTACATTGACAGAGGGGGCTCAGTCTGCTCTTCCCTGGGTGTGTTACATTGACAGAGTGAGGTCAGTCTGCTCTTCCCTGGGTGTGTTACAATGACAGAGAGGGGTCAGTCTGCTCTTCCCTGGGTGTGTTACAATGACAGAGTTGGGTCAGTCTGCTCTTCCCAGAATGTGTTACATTGACAGAGTTGGGTCAGTCTGATCTTCCCTGGGTGTGAAACATTGACAGAAAGGGGTCAGTCTGCTCTTCCCTGGGTGTTTTACATTGACAGAGTGGGGTCAGTCTGCTCTTCCCTGGGTGTGTTACATTGACAGAGTGAGGTCAGTCTGCTCTTCCCTGGGTGTGTTACATTGACAGAGTGGGGTCAGTCTACTCTTCCCTGCGTGTGAAACATTGACAGAAAGGGGTTAGTCTGCTCTTCCCTGGGTGTTTTACATTGACAGAGTGGGGTCAGTCTGCTCTTCCCTGGGTGTGTTACATTGACAGAGTGGGGTCAGTCTGCTCCTCCCAGGGTGTGTTACATTGACAGAGTGGGGTCCGTCTGCTCTTCCCTGTGTGTGTTACATTGACAGAGTGGGGTCAGTCTACTCTTCCCTGCGTGTGTTACATTGACAGAGTGGGGTCAGACTACTCCTCCCAGGGTGTGTTACATTGACAGAGTGGGATCAGTCTGCTCTTCCTTGGGCGTGTTACATTGACAGAGCGGGGTCAGTCTGCTCTTCCCAGGGTGCATTAGATTGACAGAGTGGGGTCAGTCTGCTCTTCCCTGGGTGGGTTACATTGACTGAGTGCGGTCAGTCTGCTCTTACCAGCGTCTGTTACATTGACAGAGTGGGGTCAGTCTGCTCTTCCATGGGTTTGTTACATTGACAGAGTGGGGTCAGTCTGCTCTTCCCTGGGTGTGTTACAGTGACAGAGTGGGGTCAGTCTGCTCTTCCCAGGGTGTGTTACATTGACAGAGTGGGGTCAGCGTACACTTCCCTGGGTGTTTTAAATTGACAGAGTGGGGTCAGTCTGCTCTTCCCTGGGAGTGTTACATTGACAGAGTGGGGTCAGTCTGCCCTTCCCTGGGTGTGTTACTTTGACAGGGTGGGGTCCGTCTGCTCTTCCCTGGGTGCGTGACATTGACAGAGTGGGGTCAGTCTGCTGTTCCCTGGGTGTGTTACATTTACAGAGTGGGGTCAGTCTGCTCTTCCCTGGGTGTGTTACATTGACAGAGAGGGGTCAGTCTGCTCTTCCCTGGATGTGTTCCATTGAATGTGTGGGGTCAGTCTGCCCTTCCCTGGGCGTGTTACATTGACACAGTGGGGTCAGTCTGCTCTTCCCTGGGTGTGTTACATTGACAGAGAGGGGTCAGTCTGCTCTTCCCTGGGTGTGTTACAATGACAGAGTGGGGTCAGTCTGTTCTTCCTTGGGTGTTTTACATTGAACGAGTGGGGTCAGTCTGCTCTTCCAGCGGTGTGTTACATTGACAGAGTTGTGTCAGTCTGATCTTCCCTGGGGGTATAACGTTGATAGAAAGGGGTCAGTCTGCTCTTCCCTGGGTGTGTTGCAATGACAGAGTGCGGTCAGTCTGCTCTTCCCTGTGTCTGTTATATTTGACCGGGTGAGGTCAGTCTGCTCTTCCCTGGGTGTGTTACATTGCCAGAGTGGTTTCAGTCTGCTCTTCCCTGGGTGTGTTACATTGACAGAGAGGGGTCAGTCTGCTCTTCCCTCCGTGGGTTACATTGAAAGTGTGGGGTCAGTCTGCTCTTCCCTGGGTGCGTGACATTGACAGAGTGGGGTCAGTCTGCTCTTCCCTGGGTGTGTTACATTGACAGAGTGGAGTCAGTCTGCTCTTCCCTGGGTGTGTTACATTGACAGAGAGGGGTCAGTCTGCTCTTCCCTGGATGTGTTACATTGAATGTGTGGGGTCAGTCTGCTCTTCCCTGGGTGTGTTACATTGACACAGTGGGGTTAGTCTACTCTTCCCTGGGTGCGTGACATTGACAGAGTGCGGTCAGTCTGCTCTTCCCTGGGTGCGTCACATTGACAGAGTGGGATCAGTCTGCTCTTCCCTGGGTGTGTTACATTGACAGAGTGGGGTCAGTCTGCTCTTCCCTGGGTGTGTTACATTGACAGAGTGGGGTCAGTCTGCTCTTCCCAGGGTGCATTAGATTGACAGAGTGGGGTCAGTCTGCTCTTCCCTGGGTGGGTTACATTGACTGAGTGCGGTCAGTCTGCTCTTACCAGCGTCTGTTACATTGACAGAGTGGGGTCAGTCTGCTCTTCCATGGGTTTGTGACATTGACAGAGTGGGGTCAGTCTGCTCTTCACTGGGTGTGTTACAGTGACAGAGTGGGGTCAGTCTGCTCTTCCCAGGGTGTGGTACATTGACAGATTGTGGTCAGTCTGCTCTTCCCAGGGTGTGTTACATTGACAGAGTGGGGTCAGTCTGCTCTTCCCTGGGTGTGTTACATTGACAGAGTGCGGTCAGTGTGCTCTTCCCTGGGTGCGTGACATTGACAGAGTGGGGTCAGTCTGCTCTTCCCTGGGTGTGTTACATTGACAGAGTGGGGTCAGTCTGCTCTTCCCTGGGTGCGTGACATTGACAGAGTGGGGTCAGTCTGCTCTTCCCTGGGTGTTTTACATTGACAGATTGGTGTCAGTCTTCTCTTCCCTGGGTGTGTTACATTGACAGAGTGGGGACAGTCTGCTCTTCCCTGGGTGTGTTACATTGACAGAGTGAGGTCAGTCTGCTCTACCCTGGGTGTATTACATTGACAGAGTGGGGTCAGTCTACTCTTCCCTGGGTGTCTTACATTGACAGAGTGGGGTCAGTCTGCTCTTCCCTGGGTGTGTTACATTGACAGAGTGCGGTCAGTGTGCTCTTCCCTGCGTGTGTTATATTGACAGAGTGGGGTTAGTCTGCTCCTCCCAGGGTATGTTACATTGACAGAGTGGGGTTAGTCTGCTCCTCCCAGGGTATGTTACATTGACAGAGTGGGGTCAGTCTGCTCTTCCTTGGGTGTGTTTCATTGACAGAGTGGGGTCAGTCTACCCTTCCCTGGGCGTGTTACATTGACAGAGTGGGGTCAGTCTGCTCGTTCCTGGGTGTGTTACAGTGACAGAGTGGGGTCAGTCTGCTCTTCCCAGGGTGCATTAGATTGACAGAGTGGGGTCAGTCTGCTCTTCCCTGGGTGGGTTACATTGACTGAGTGCGGTCAGTCTGCTCTTACCAGCGTCTGTTACATTGACAGAGTGGGGTCAGTCTGCTCTTCCATGGGTTTGTGACATTGACAGAGTGGGGTCAGTCTGCTCTTCACTGGGTGTGTTACAGTGACAGAGTGGGGTCAGTCTGCTCTTCCCAGGGTGTGGTACATTGACAGATTGGGGTCAGTCTGCTCTTCCCAGGGTGTGTTACATTGACAGAGTGGGGTCAGTCTGCTCTTCCCTGGGTGTGTTACATTGACAGAGTGCGGTCAGTGTGCTCTTCCCTGGGTGCGTGACATTGACAGAGTGGGGTCAGTCTGCTCTTCCCTGGGTGTGTTACATTGTCAGAGTGGGGTCAGTCTGCTCTTCCCTGGGTGTGTTACATTGACAGAGTGGGGTCAGTCTACTCTTCCCTGCGTGTGTTACATTGACAGAGTGGGGTCAGACTGCTCCTCCCAGGGTGTGTTACATTGACAGAGTGGGGTCAGTCTGCTCTTCCTTGGGCGTGTTACATTGACAGAGCGGGGTCAGTCTGCTCTTCCCAGGGTGCATTAGATTGACAGAGTGGGGTCAGTCTGCTCTTCCCTGGGTGGGTTACATTGATAGAGTGGGTTCAGTCTGCCCTTCCCTGGGTGTGTTACTTTGACAGGGTGGGGTCCGTCTGATCTTCCCTGGGTGCGTGACATTGACAGAGTGGGGTCAGTCTGCTGTTCCCTGGGTGTGTTACATTTACAGAGTGGGGTCAGTCTGCTCTTCCCTGGGTGTGTTACATTGACAGAGAGGGGTCAGTCTGCTCTTCCCTGGATGTGTTCCATTGAATGTGTGGGGTCAGTCTGCTCTTCCCTGGGCGTGTTACATTGACACAGTGGGGTCAGTCTGCTCTTCCCTGGGTGTGTTACATTGACAGAGAGGGGTCAGTCTGCTCTTCCCTGGGTGTGTTACAATGACAGAGTGGGGTCAGTCTGCTCTTCCTTGGGTGTTTTACATTGAACGAGTGGGGTCAGTCTGCTCTTCCAGCGGTGTGTTACATTGACAGAGTTGTGTCAGTCTGATCTTCCCTGGGGGTATAACGTTGATAGAAAGGGGTCAGTCTGCTCTTCCCTGGGTGTGTTGCAATGACAGAGTGTGGTCAGTCTGCTCTTCCCTGTGTCTGTTATATTTGACCGGGTGAGGTCAGTCTGCTCTTCCCTGGGTGTGTTACATTGCCAGAGTGGTTTCAGTCTGCTCTTCCCTGGGTGTGTTACATTGACAGAGAGGGGTCAGTCTGCTCTTCCCTCCGTGGGTTACATTTAAAGTGTGGGGTCAGTCTGCTCTTCCCTGGGTGCGTGACATTGACAGAGTGGGGTCAGTCTGCTCTTCCCTGGGTGTGTTACATTGACAGAGTGGAGTCAGTCTGCTCTTCCCTGGGTGTGTTACATTGACAGAGAGGGGTCAGTCTGCTCTTCCCTGGATGTGTTACATTGAATGTGTGGGGTCAGTCTGCTCTTCCCTGGGTGTGTTACATTGACACAGTGGGGTCAGTCTACTCTTCCCTGGGTGCGTGACATTGACAGAGTGCGGTCAGTCTGCTCTTCCCTGGGTGCGTGACATTGACAGAGTGGGATCAGTCTGCTCTTCCCTGGGTGTGTTACATTGACAGAGTGGGGTCAGTCTGCTCTTCCCTGGGTGTGTTACATTGACAGAGTGGGGTTAGTCTGCTCTTCCCTGGGTATGTTACATTGACCTAGCCAGGTCAATCGTCTGTTCCCTGGTTGTGTTACATTGACAGAGGGGGCTCAGTCTGCTCTTCCCTGGGTGTGTTACATTTACACAGTGAGGTCAGTCTGCTCTTCCCTGGGTGTGTTACAATGACAGAGAGGGGTCAATCTGCTCTTCCCTGGGTGTTTTACACTGACAGAGTTGGGTCAGCCTGCTCTTCCCAGAATGTGTTACATTGACAGAGTTGGGTCAGTCTGATCTTCCCTGGGTGTGAAACGTTGACAGAAAGGGGTCAGTCTGCTCTTCCCTGGGTGTTTTACATTGACAGAGTGAGGTCAGTCTGCTCTTCCCTGGGTGTTTTACATTGACAGAGTGGGATCAGTCTACTCTGCACTGGGTGTCTTACATTGACAGAGTGGGGTCAGTCTGCTCTTCCCTGGGTGTGTTACATTGACAGAGCGGGGTCAGTCTGCTCCTCCCAGGTTGTGTTACATTGACAGAGTGGGGTTCCTCTGCTCTTCCCTGTGTGTGTTACATTGACAGAGTGGGGTCAGTCTACTCTTCCCTGCGTGTGTTACATTGACAGAGTGGGGTTAGTCTGCTCCTCCCAGGGTATGTTACATTGACAGAGTGGGGTCAGTCTGCTCTTCCTTGGGTGTGTTTCATTGACAGAGTGGGGTCAGTCTACCCTTCCCTGGGCGTGTTACATTGACAGAGTGGGGTCAGTCTGCTCGTTCCTGGGTGTGTTACAGTGACAGAGTGGGGTCAGTCTGCTCTTCCCAGGGTGCATTAGATTGACAGAGTGGGGTCAGTCTGCTCTTCCCTGGGTGGGTTACATTGACTGAGTGCGGTCAGTCTGCTCTTACCAGCGTCTGTTACATTGACAGAGTGGGGTCAGTCTGCTCTTCCATGGGTTTGTGACATTCACAGAGTGGGGTCAGTCTGCTCTTCACTGGGTGTGTTACAGTGACAGAGTGGGGTCAGTCTGGTCTTCCCAGGGTGTGGTACATTGACAGATTGGGGTCTGTCTGCTCTTCCCAGGGTGTGTTACATTGACAGAGTGGGGTCAGTCTGCTCTTCCCTGGGTGTGTTACATTGACAGAGTGCGGTCAGTGTGCTCTTCCCTGGGTGTGTTACATTGACAGATTGGGGTCTGTCTGCTCTTCCCTGGGTGCGTGACATTGACAGAGTGGGGTCAGTCTGCTCTTCCCTGGGTGTGTTACATTGACAGAGTGTGGTCAGTCTGCTCTTCCCTGGGTGCGTGACATTGACAGAGTGGGGTCAGTCTGCTCTTCCCTGGGTGTTTTACATTGACAGATTGGTGTCAGTCTGCTCTTCCCTGGGTGTGTTACATTGACAGAGTGGGGACAGTCTGCTCTTCCCTGGGTGTGTTACATTGACAGAGTGAGGTCAGTCTGCTCTACCCTGGGTGTATTACATTGACAGAGTGGGGTCAGTCTACTCTTCCCTGGGTGTCTTACATTGACAGAGTGGGGTCAGTCTGCTCTTCCCTGGGTGAGTTACATTGACAGAGTGGGGTCAGTCTGCTCTTCCCTGTGTGATATACTGACAGAGTGGGGTCAGTCTGCTCTTCCCTGGGTGATTTAAATTGACAGAGTGGGGTCATTCCGCTCTACCCTGGGTGCGTTACATTGACAGAGGGCGGTCAATCTTCTCTTCCCTGGGTGCGTTACATTGACAGAGTGGGGTCAGTGTGTTCTTCCCTGAGTGTGTTACATTGACAGATTGGGGTCAGTCTGATCTTCCCTGGGTGTGTTACATTGACAGAGTGGGGTCAGTCTGCTCTTCCCTGGGTCTGTGCTATTGACAGAGTGGGGTCAGTGTGTTCTTCCCTGAGTGTGTTACATTGACAGAGTGGGGTCAGTCTGTTCTTCCCTGGGTGCGTTACATTGACAGAGTGGGGTCAGTCTGCTCTTCCCTGGGTGTGTTACATTGACAGAACAGGGTCCGTCTGCCTTTCCCTGGGTGTGTTACATTGACAGAGTGAGGTTAGTCTGCTCTTCCCTGGGAGTGTTACATTGACAGATTGAGGTCCGTCTGCTCTTCCCTGGGTGTGTTACAATGACAGAGTGGGGTCAGTCTGCTCTTCCCTGGGTGTGTTACATTGACAGAGTGGGGTCAGTCTGCTCTTCCCAGTGTGTGTTACATTGACAGAGTTGTGTCAGTCTGATCTTCCCTGGGTTGAAAACGTTGAGAGAAAGGGGTCAGTCTGCTCTTCCCTGGGTGTGTTACATTGCCAGAGTGGTTTCAGTCTGCTCTTCCCTGGGTGTGTTACATTGACAGAGAGGGGTCAGTCTGCTCTTCCCTGGATGTGTTACATTGAATGTGTGGGGTCAGTCTGCTCTTCCCTGGGTGTGTTACAATGACACAGTGGGGTCAGTCTGCTCTTCCCTGGGTGCGTGACATTGACAGAGTGGGGTCAGTCTGATCTTCCCTGGGTGTGTTACATTGACAGAGTGGGGTCAGTCTGCTCTTCCCTGGGTGTGTTACATTGACAGAGTGGGGTTAGTCTGCTCTTCCCTGGGTATGTTACATTGACCTAGCCAGGTCAATCGTCTGTTCCCTGGTTGTGTTACATTGACAGAGGGGGCTCAGTCTGCTCTTCCCTGGGTGTGTTACATTTACACAGTGAGGTCAGTCTGCTCTTCCCTGGGTGTGTTACAATGACAGAGTTGGGTCAGCCTGCTCTTCCCAGAATGTGTTACATTGACAGAGTTGGGTCAGTCTGATCTTCCCTGGGTGTGAAACGTTGACAGAAAGGGGTCAGTCTGCTCTTCCCTGGGTGTTTTACATTGACAGAGTGAGGTCAGTCTGCTCTTCCCTGGGTGTGTTACATTGACAGAGTGGGATCAGTCTACTCTGCACTGGGTGTCTTACATTGACAGAGTGGGGTCAGTCTGCTCTTCCCTGGGTGTGTTACATTGACAGAGCGGGGTCAGTCTGCTCCTCCCAGGGTGTGTTACATTGACAGAGTGGGGTCCGTCTGCTCTTCCCTGTGTGTGTTACATTGACAGAGTGGGATCAGTCTACTCTTCCCTGCGTGTGTTACATTGACAGAGTGGGGTTAGTCTGCTCCTCCCTGGGTATGTTACATTGACAGAGTGGGGTCAGTCTGCTCTTCCTTGGGTGTGTTTCATTGACAGAGTGGGGTCAGTCTACCCTTCCCTGGGCGTGTTACATTGACAGAGTGGGGTCAGTCTGCTCGTTCCTGGGTGTGTTACAGTGACAGAGTGGGGTCAGTCTGCTCTTCCCAGGGTGCATTAGATTGACAGAGTGGGGTCAGTCTGCTCTTCCCTGGGTGGGTTACATTGACTGAGTGCGGTCAGACTGCTCTTACCAGCGTCTGTTACATTGACAGAGTGGGGTCAGTCTGCTCTTCCATGGGTTTGTGACATTCACAGAGTGGGGTCAGTCTGCTCTTCACTGGGTGTGTTACAGTGACAGAGTGGGGTCAGTCTGCTCTTCCCAGGGTGTGGTACATTGACAGATTGGGGTCAGTCTGCTCTTCCCAGGGTGTGTTACATTGACAGAGTGGGGTCAGTCTGCTCTTCCCTGGGTGTGTTACATTGACAGAGTGCGGTCAGTCTGCTCTTCCCTGGGTGCGTGACATTGACAGAGTGGGGTCAGTCTGCTCTTCCCTGGGTGTGTTACATTGACAGAGTAGGGTCAGTCTGCTCTTCCCTGGGTGCGTGGCATTGACAGAGTGGGGTCAGTCTGCTCTTCCCTGGGTGTTTTACATTGACAGATTGGTGTCAGTCTGCTCTTCCCTGGGTGTGTTACATTGACAGAGTGGGGACAGTCTGCTCTTCCCTGGGTGTGTTACATTGACAGAGTGAGGTCAGTCTGCTCTACCCTGGGTGTATTACATTGACAGAGTGGGGTCAGTCTACTCTTCCCTGGGTGTCTTACATTGACAGAGTGGGGTCAGTCTGCTCTTCCCTGGGTGAGTTACATTGACAGAGTGGGGTCAGTCTGCTCTTCCCTGGGTGTGATATACTGACAGAGTGGGGTCAGTCTGCTCTTCCCTGGGTGATTTAAATTGACAGAGTGGGGTCATTCCGCTCTACCCTGGGTGCGTTACATTGACAGAGGGGGGTCAATCTTCTCTTCCCTGGGTGCGTTACATTGACAGAGTGGGGTCAGTGTGTTCTTCCCTGAGTGTGTTACATTGACAGAGTGGGGTCAGTCTGCTCTTCCCTGGGTGTGTTACATTGACAGAGTGGGGTCAGTCTGCTCTTCCCTGGGTCTGTGCTATTGACAGAGTGGGGTCAGTCTGTTCTTCCCTGGGTGCGTTACATTGACAGAGTGGGGTCAGTCTGCTCTTCCCTGGGTGTGTTACATTGACAGAACAGGGTCCGTCTGCCTTTCCCTGGGTGTGTTACATTGACAGAGTGAGGTTAGTCTGCTCTTCCCTGGGAGTGTTACATTGACAGATTGAGGTCCGTCTGCTCTTCCCTGGGTGTGTTACAATGACAGAGTGGGGTCAGTCTGCTCTTCCCTGGGTGTGTTACATTGACAGAGTGGGGTCAGACTGCTCTTCCCAGTGTGTGTTACATTGACAGAGTTGGGTCAGTCTGATCTTCCCTGGGTTTATAACGTTGAGAGAAAGGGCTCAGTCTGCTCTTCCCTGGGTGTGTTACATTTGCCAGAGTGGTTTCAGTCTGCTCTTCCCTGGGTGTGTTACATTGACAGAGAGAGGTCAGTCTGCTCTTCCCTCGGTGGGTTACATTGAAAGTATGGGGTCAGTCTGCTCTTCCCTGGGTGTGTTACATTGACACAGTGGGGTCAATCAGCTCTTTCCTGGGTGTGTTACATTGACAGTGCGCGGTCAGTCTGCTCTTCCCTGGGTGCGTGACATTGTCAGAGTGGGGTCAGTCTGCTCTTCCCTGGGTGTGTTACATTGACAGAGAGGGGTCAGTCTGCTCTTCCCTGGATGTGTTACATTGAAAGTGTGGGGTCAGTCTGCTCTTCCCTGGGCATGTTACATTGACACAGTGGGGTCAGTCTGCTCTTCCCTGGGTGTGTTACATTGACAGAACAGGGTCCGTCTGCCTTTCCCTGGGTGTGTTACATTGACAGAGTGGGGTCAGTCTGCTCTTCCCTGGGTGTGTTACATTGACAGAGTGGGGTCAGTCTGCTCTTCCCTTGGTATGTTACATTGACCTAGCCAGGTCAATCTTCTGTTCTCTGGGTGTGTTACATTGACAGAGGGGGCTCAGTCTGCATTTCCCTGGGTGTGTTACATTGACAGAGTGAGGTCAGTCTGCTCTTCCCTGGGTGTGTTACAATGACAGAGAGGGGTCAGTCTGCTCTTCCCTGGGTGTGTTACAATGACAGAGTTGGGTCAGTCTGCTCTTCCCAGAATGTGTTACATTGACAGAGTTGGGTCAGTCTGATCTTCCCTGGGTGTGAAACGTTGACAGAAAGGGGTCAGTCTGCTCTTCCCTGGGTCTTTTACATTGACTGAGTGGGGTCAGTCTGCTCTTCCCTGAGTGTGTTACATTGACAGAGTGGGGTCAGTCTGCTCTTCCCTGGGTGTGTTACATTGACAGAGTGGTGTCAGTCTGCTCTACCCAGGGTGGGTTACATTGACTGAGTGCGGTCAGTCTGCTCTTGCCTGCGTCTGTTACATTGACAGAGTGGGGTCAGTCTGCTCTTTCCTGGGTTTGTTACATTGACAGAGTGGGGTCAGTCTGCTCTTCCCTGGGTGTGTTTTAGTGACAGAGTGGGGTCAGTCTGCTCTTCCCTGGGTGTGTTACATTGACAGAGTGGGGACAGTCTGCTCTTCCCTGGGTGTGTTACATTGACAGAGTGCGGTCAGTGTGCTCTTCCCTGGGTGCGTGTGATTGACAGAGTGGGGTCAGTCTGCTCTTCCCTGGGTGTGTTACATTGACAGAGTGGGGTCAGTCTGTTCTTCCCTGGGTGCTTGACATTGACTGAGTGGGGTCAGTCAGCTCTTCCCTCGGTGTTTAACATTGACAGAGTGGGGTCAGTCTGCTCTTCACTGGGTGTATTACATTGACAGAGTGGGGACAGTCTGCTCTTCCCTGGGTGTGTTACATTGACAGAGTGTGGTCAGTCTGCTCTACCCTGGGTGTATTACATTGACAGAGTGGGGTCAGTCTACTCTTCCCTGGGTGTGTTACATTGACAGAGTGGGGTCAGTCTGATCTTCCCTGGGTGTGTTACATTGACAGAGTGTGGTCAGTCTGCTCTTCCCTGGGTGGGATATACTGACACAGTGGGGTCAGTCTGCTCTTCCCTGGGTGTGTTACATTGAGACAGTGGGGTCAGTCTGTTTTTCCCTGGGTGTGTTACATTGACAGATTGGGGTCAGTCTGCTCTTCCCTGGCTGTGTTACATTGACAGAGTGGGGTCAGTCTGCTCTTTTATGGGTGTGTTACATTGACAGAGTGGGGTCAGTCTGCTCTTCCCTGGGAGGGTTACATTGACAGAGTGGGGTCAGTCTTCTCTTCCCTGGGTGTGTTATATTGACTGATTGGGGTCAGTCTGCTCTTCCCCATGTGTGTTACATTGACACAGTGGGGTCAGTCTGCTCTTCCCTTAGTGTGTTACAATGACAGAGTGTGGTCTGTGCGCACTTCCCTGGGTGTGTTACATTAACAGAGTGGGGGTCAGTCTGCTCTTCCCAGGGTGTGTTGCATTGACAGAGTGTGGTCAGTCTGCTCTTCTCAGGGCGTGTCACATTGACAGAGTGGGGTCAGTCTGCTCTTTTATGGAGGGTTACATTGACTGAGTGGGGTCAATCTGCTCTTCCCTGGGTGTTTTATATTGACAGAGTGGGGTCAGTCTGTTCTACCCTGGGTGTGTTACATTGACAGAGTTGGTTCAGTCTGCTCTTCCCTGGGTGTGTTACATTGACAGAGTTGGGACAGTCTTTTCTCCCAGGGTTTGTTACATTGACAGAGTGGGGTCAGTCTGCTCTTCCCTTGCTGTGTTACAATGACAGAGTGGGGTCAGTGTGCACTTCCCTGTGTGTGTTACATTGACAGAGTGGGGGTCAGTGGGGGGAGGTGTTGACAGGAGTGGGGGTGGGAGACGTGGGGGGAGGTGTTGACAGTGAATAACGAGCGGACCAGGGTGTCTCAAAGCAATTGGTCAGAAGGCGGAAAAGGGAGAGGAGACAAATATGTGTATAGTGGTGGCATCTCGCTGGAGGTGGGGGAAATGCAGACTGATGACCATCTGCAGGTGAATGCTGGTGGGATGGTAGGTAAGGACAAGGGGAACTCTAACACTGTTGCAGGATGGAGGAGAGAGGGTGAGGGTAGAAGTGCAGGAGGTGGGTGAGAACTGGTTGAGGGCCCTGTCGAGAACAGTGCTGGGGAATTCTCGGTTGAGGAAGAAGTGGGCATTTCAGAGGCCACATTTTTGAACTTGACATCATCAGAAGCAATGCGGTTGAGAGGGAAGAACTAGGGGAATGGAACGGAGTCTTTGCAGGAAACAGCGTGTGAGGGTGTATACTCCAAGTAGCTGTGGGAGTCGGTGGCTTAATACTGGATAACAGTGACCCGTCTATCCCCAGTAATAGAAGCAGAGATATCGAGGAAAGAAAGGGAGGAATTAGAGATAGACCTTGTGAAAGTAAGGGATTAGTGCAAATTGGAAACGATGACCTTTTCCTATTCTGGACAAAAGAGAGGAGCAGCAGCTTTGATATCATCTACGTATTGGAGAAGCAGCTATGGATGGGGACTGGAAAGAACTGGAACAAGGAATTGTCTACCCGATGAAGCAACAGGTATCACTTCGGCCTACGTGTGTCTCCATGCACCCCCTCTGTATGGCAGGAGCTGGCTGAAGCAATGGGTCTGCCCAGGCAGTTCTGTTTGTGGATTTTCAGGAGGACATAAAAGCGAGCTCTGCTATCAGAGGACCATCAGCTTCAGGACTGTTACGTGGGGGCGAGTGCGTGGGAATCTTTAGATGAAATGTTGCCAGATTTAGTTAATAAAATGCCCTGATGTGCCATGGCAGGGTTATGGAGGAGCAGGTGATGTGTAGAAGTATCTGAGAGCTGGCACTCAACCTCTGAAATGGAGAGATGAGTCCACCAGACTACAGCAGCACCACCCTTATCGGCACAGGCTGAATAACACAGTCAGGGTTGGATCGAAGCATACAGCTTATAGACTGTTCAGGGGGTGATAGGTGACCGGTGATACGTGGGATAAGATGAGGGGGATGCAGAGAAATTAAAACAACCAGTGTCTCGTTGAAAGTTCTCAAAGAACAGATTGAGTCAAAGTAAACACCATAGGAATGGGTCCAGGTGGAGGGAGAGTGTTGGAGCTGGGGGAAGAGTCTTTGGGATGGGGAGTGGACTCTTGCCCAGACAACTGGACACCGAGGAGAAGACAGTGGAAGAGGATTTCAACATTATGTCGTTCGTGAAATTTACTAAAGGGGGCGCAGAGGAATAAAGCTGAGAACTTTTCTGAGTACAGAACATTCACCATTGCAGCGTGGCAGTTTAGGAGGAATGGTGAATACACGACAGGAGGTGGGCTTGGGGGAGGGGATGGGCTCAGAGCGCAGGGCATGGGTGGGGTGACAGGTTCCAGAAGCTCATAGGCATCTCTAAGTTATTCCATCTTGTAGAACTCGTATAGCTGGCGAGCACGGCGAATGAGCTGGAGAATGATGTAAAATTGTGGAATGGTGCAACCTTGAGTCAATTTGATGAGATGCTGTTGGACAGAGAAAATGTTGATCTCAGTGGCATTGACATCGCACGATCAGCCCACAGAAAGTAACTGAAAATTATTGTTATCTTATTGGAATTCTCTGATTTTATTGGGGTGAAACTCAAACAGCAAGGTCTTACTTTTCTGAGACTTTAGACCAAACTATGAAAACAAATGATGTTATTAATAAGACAAATCCATCCATGATTTTGGAAGGCAGTAGCAAAGGCAGAGTTTATTTGTCATTCCCAATAGCTCTAGGGAAGATGTCATTGTTCATTGAGGAAATTACCAGCACAGAATTTCCTGATTCCCGTTAACCACAGTTCTCTGTGGGTTAATGATGCTACATGAGTCGAATATTACTTTGACGCGAGGCAAGTTACTCTGATCTCACCTCTAATGATATTAGAAAATCAGTTAAAATTGTAAAGTGCAAAATGATAGAACACGGCTTATTGGATCAATGTGGTCACTGTCCTCACAACGTTTAAAGAAAAACTGATGGATGGTCGTCTGATTCTGAGGAGAGGTCTGTCCTATTTGTGATGAGGCTGGTTTGGTTAAGCGTGTAACACGGAGACAGAAATAAAGTTCCACTCTCTATAGGTAACAGAACCACCATGTTTACGGTGCATTTGACGGTGACAGACACACACTATTGTCTGTTCCTGTTGGACATTGATCATCTCAATCTCATCATTCACTGATGAACAATAGCAGCACAGAAGCCAGCAGTTCCCATCACCCCTGTTGGAAAGCAAAAACGGAAAGGATTTGCCAGTGGAAGTGGGAGCAGCTAGGGAAGTGGTGTAACTTACAGTGGGAGTGGGAGAAGAAAGGTGTGAAGAGATATCATCATTGGAAGAGAATGTAGCAGCAGATGGGGCAGTGCAAGGGAAGTAGGAATGTAAGAAAAGAGTAAGAAGGCCGAGGAAGAATGGCTAATGAAGTTTTAGTGACTGGGAAAAACTTGCTTTTGCAAATGTGAGGTTGGGTGAAAAATATCACTCTTCAGGAAAATTGGGATCTGGTTCCATTGAAAATTAAGATTTGATGTACTTCATTTTCTATACTTGATTCTTGTTCAGATTGCACATTCACTCTGTGTTTTTGTATCTCCATCAATTGCGGATTACTTGTTTTTTTTCCCCTAGTATGGTATCCCAACTTTTTTGAATTTTTTAACAATATGTATTTGCTTCCAATTCAAGGTAGACATGAGAACATGATTTGATCTCCTGCAGTTTGCCCATAACGTAGAATTTAATTGAATAGTTATCCTCATCACAATCACTGATTCAAGCAATGAGTCAGTGTCCACCCTGCAGATGAAAAACTTCTTCAGCTCTGACTATTGATACAAAGAACAGTGCCACACAAATGGCTGATGTTCCAGTGCAAGGTGCTAAACCCTAGTTCATCTTACATTAGGTGCACGCTTTATGAATAAGACATGTTGAGGGGCAGAATATAAAAGGTGAATTCAACTCTGTGTCAAAAACGCTATTAGCAGCTCCCTCATAATAGGTGTTAATTACGTCACTTTGTAAGTTCGCCAAAATAAGAATAGCAAGAGACTGGAATTCTTAATTCCTCTTCTGTAAATAACATCTGGAGAACAGGAAGGAAATCAAGGTTTGTTTGTGATATTCATAAATGATGATGGTGAGAATGTGGAAGATGGGGGCAATGGAATGATAACTTATGTTGGGGATGACACATAGATTAGCTGGGTGGTTCACAGTGAGGAGGAAAGGGTTAGGCTACATGATGATATAAAGGGATGATTTCTATATCCAGAATAATGGCCGATGAAGTTTAACACTGATAATTCAGATGTGCATCATCTCACATTTATCAAGACAAATGAGTACTCAAACTGTGAATTGCGAGGGATGAATTTGCTCCTTTTTACGTTGCAGCAGGGAAGATTGAGGAGGAAACCTGGTACAGATGTACAAAAGCATAAGGGGAATGGAGATGATGAACAGACGGCAGCTGTTTCCCTTACTCGAAGGGTCAAGAACAAAGGGATACATACTTAAAGTGAAAGGCCGGGGATTGAGAGAGGATCTGTGGGTCTGTTTTGAACTGAGAGGGTGGCACAGACATAGAATATAAAATTCCTACAGTGTGGAAATAGGCTCTTTGGCCCAACAAATCCACACTGACCCTCCAAAGATTAGCCCACACAAATACGTTCCTCCTATATTTACCCCTGACCTACACATCCCTGAACACAATGGGCAATTAAGCATGGCCAATTCACCTAATCTGCACATATTTGGATTGTGGGAGGAAACCGAAGTACCTCGCGGAAACCATGCAGACAGGGGGAGAATGTACAAAATCCATACAGGCAGTCACCCGAAGCTGGAATCACTCCTGGGTCCCCGCGCTCAAAGGCAGGAGTTCTAACCACTGAGTCACCGTTCTGCCCTAGGTGACATGTGGCTAGAGTGCATTCCCTTGGCGGGTGATTGAGCAGATAATCTCACAAACGTTTCAAAAGGCCTTTGGATAGACACTTGGTGATGTAGGCTCGCATTTTCATTCAATGATTCTGTGTGATGGCAGCATGAACACTGATATATTCTGAAGCAATAGCTAATGGTAGTTCCTAGTTTGTTCCATTGACAGTACTCAGTGAGTGAGACTCCAGTGAAGTGCTGGTGTTATCTGCCGCTTTCTATTTAAGTGTTTCGGTTTCCTTGTGTTGGTCATGTAAATTCCTCTGTCGACGATGTCATTTCCGGCCCTTTTCGTCAGAGGGTGGGAGATGGCTTCAAAATTGATGTGTTAGTTGATGTAGTTCCAGTTGGAATGCCATGCGTCTAGGAATTCATGTGCTTGTCTCTGTTTGGCCTGTCGTAGAATGGATATGCAGACCTAGTCAAAGTGGCGTACTTCCTCATCAGTACGTAAGAAATTAGTGTTGGGATCATATATTTTATGACTAGTTGATGCAGGTAGAACCGGGCAGTGTGGGATTCCTGGACTATGAGCTTGGAAGGTGTGGGTGGGAGATCTCCTGAGGTGATGAGTTTCTGTATGGTCTGGGAGATGATAGTTTGGTGATGGGTGGTGGGGTCATGGTCAAGGAGGCAGTAGGAAGAGGTGTCCTCGAGTAGGCGTTTGGCTTCAGCAGTGTAGAGGTCAGTGCGCCAGACTACCACTGCGTCCCCTTTATCCGCTGGCTTGATGGTGAGGTTGGGATTGGAGCAGAGGGATTGGAGGGCAGCGCGTTGTGAGGGTGAGAGGTTGGAGTAGGGGAGGGGGGTAGACAGGTTGAGGCGGTTAATGTCCCAGTGGCAGTTGGAAATGAAGACGTCGAGGGCAGGTAATAGGACAGCGCAGGGTGTCCAGGTGGATGCAGTGTGTTGGAGGTGGGTGAAGGGGTCCTTGGAAGGTGGGCGGGAATCCTGATTATGAAAGTAAGCTCAGAGTTGGAGGCGACGGAAGAAATGATCGACGTCACAGCGTGTATTAAATTCATTGACGCATAGACGGAGGGGGATGAAAGTGATTCGTTTGCTGAGGACTGATGGTCCTCAGTGAGGGGAAGGTCTGGATGGATGGTGAAAACTCGGCAGGGCTGGGAGCTGGCATCTGGTGTGGGTGTGGAGAAGGGAGTGGGGGCGGAACCTGCAACTGGAATGGGATTACCTCAGGAGAGCTTCCACCCACAGCATCCAACCTCATAGCCTGGGAACCCCTCACTGCCCGGTTCTACCTCCTTCCCAAGATCCACAAGCCTGACCATCCTGGCCGACCCATTGTCTCAGCATGCTCCTGCCCCACTGAACACATCTCTACCTACCTCGACACAGTCCTACCCCGCCTAGTCCAGGAGCTCCCCACATACATTCGAGACACCACCCACACCCTCCACCAGCTCCAAGACTTCCGTTTCCCCGGCCCCAAACACCTCATTTTCACCATGGATATCCAATCTCTTTACACCTCCATCCTCCATGACTAGGGCCTCCAAGCCTTCCGTTCTTTCCTCTCCAGAGTTTCCCAACAATACCCTTCCACCCACACTCTAATTTGTTTGGCCGAACTGGTCCTCACGCTTAGCAATTTCGCCTACGAATCCTCCCACATCCCCCAGACCAAAGGGGTAGCCATGGGCACACGTATGGGCTCCAGCTATGCCTGTCTGTTTGTTGGCTACGTGGAGCAGTTGATCTTCCGTAATTACACCGGCACCACTCCCCACCTCTTCCTCCTCTACATTGATGACTGCATTGGTGCCACCTCGTGCTCCCTCGAGGAGGTTGAGCAATTCATCAACTTCACCAACACATTCCACCCTGACCTTAAATTTACCTGGACCATCTCTGACACTTCCCTCCCCTTCCTGGACCTCTCCATCACCATTAATGACGACTGTCTTGACACTGACATTTTTTTTACAAACGCACCGACTCCCACAGCTACCTAGATTACGCCTCTTCCTACCCTTCCTTTTGCAAAAATGCCATCCTGTATTCCCAATTCCTCCGCCTCCACTGTATCTGCACGCAGGAGGACCAGTTCCACCACAGAACATATCAGACGGCCTCCTTCTTTAGAGATCGCAATTTCCCTTCCCACATGGTTAAAGATGCCGGCCAACGCATCTCATCCACATCCCACACCTCCGCCCTCAGACCCACCCGTCCAACCGTAACAAGGACAGAACGCCCCCGATGCTCACCTTCCAGTAGACTAACCTTCGCATAAACCAAATCATCCACCAACATTTCCGCCACCTCCAAAAAGACCCCACCACCAGAGATATATTTCCCTCTCAACTCCTTTCAGCCTTCCTCAAAGACCGTTGCCTCCATGACTACCTGGTCAGGTCCACGCCTCCCTACAACCCACCCTCCCATCGTGGCACTTTCCCCTGCTCCCGCAGGAACTATAAAACCTGCGCACACACTTCCTCCCTCACCTCTATCCAAGGCCCTAAACGAGCATTCCACATCCATCAAAGTTCTACCTTCCACATCCACTAATATCATTTCTTGTATCCCCATGCGGTATCCTCTATAATGGGGAGACTGGGCGCCTCCTAGCAGAGCGCTTTAGGAAACATCTCCAGGACACCCGCACCAATCAACCACACCGCCCCGTGGCCCAACATTTCAACTCCCCCTCCCACTCTGCCTAGGATATGGAGGCACTGGGCCTTCTTCACTGCCGCTCCCTCATCATCAGACGCCTGGAGGAAGAACGCCTCATCTTCCGCCTCGGAACACTTCAACCCGAGTGCATCAATGTGGTCTTCAATTTCCTCATTTCCCCTTCCCCCACCTCACCCTAGTTCCAAACTTCCAGCTCAGCGTTGTCCCCATGACTTGTCCGGACTTGTCCTACCTGCCTATCTCCTTTTCCACCTATCCACTCCACCCTCTTCTCCCTGACCTATCACCTTTATCACCTCCCCCACTCACCTATTGTACTCTATGCTACTTTCTCCCCACCCCCACCCACCTCTAGCTTATCTCTCCACGCTTCAGGCTCACTGCCTATATTCCTGATGAAGGGCTTTTGCCCGAAACGTCGATTTCGCTGCTCCGTGGATGCTGCCTGAACTGCTGTGGTCTTGCAGCACCACTAATCCAGAATCTGGTTTCCAGCATCTGCCGTCATTGTTTTTACCTCATCTTATTGTTGCCCAATTCATGAACTATAGCAAATATCCGATTATTGTTCGCGGTCAGTAAACTCAACACCTTGCAACGAGCTACGCTGAAACCTGCTTCCAATTTATCTGAAATCATTTACAGTGTTATTGGACCTCTAAGTTGCCTGTGATACAGAGAGACTCAGTGGCCTGTTCCAAAATCCATGCATAGAGCTTCTTATCTGCTTCAGGGCAGTCAGTCAAACGTTACTTGAAAACAAATAAGTTGGAATCATCCTTGGGCAGGGGGATAACCCACCAAAAGACTATCACTAGTCTCAGTGTAGGTACAAATATTGTCCAGGTTAAATACTAATGGCCGACGAGCAACCAGGTTTTGAAAATCATCTTCAGTCAGAGCCTTGCCCAGAGAGCAGACGTGTTGACATTGAGAGCCAGAATCACACCATACAAGTTACCTATGGTGATGAAACCTGACCTGCCTCCCAGACTCCATACTTCTGCACCCCGGACCAGACATGGGTGAAGACGTTAACATGCTGACAATCTATTGCAGTGCCTTGTGTATCTAAAGCCATATCTACTAAATGTCACCTTCACATTCTCCAGTATCAAAATAAAATTGTACATCTCTATGAATGGTCAGAGTTACTACATGGATCACACAGTAGAATGTATGTGAAGTAACCAGCAGCAAACGGCAATCCAAAATCACATTAATAACTGAACTTGGCGGATTCTGTTTGTTCTAAGTCACCACACATATTATACTGGCTTTCAGGTGTCTGTAACAATGCATACCATAACTGGAGGTTTTGGCCTTACACCCCTCCAAAGCTTCCTGATCTCATACATGTCTCTCCCTCACACATTCAACAATTTAAGGGGAATCCACAAATTGGGTGAAACCGGAAAGATAGAATAGTGCAGCACTGTACAGGCCCTTTGGTCCTTGACGTTCTGTTGACTTTAAGATCATACTAACCACATACTAAGATCATACTCTAAGATCATACTAACCTACAAACCTTTCATTATACTATCAGTCATGTGCCTATCCAATTAAATATCCCTAATATAGCTGATTTTACTCCAACTGTTGGCTGTTTATTGCACCCACCCACCACTCTTTGTGTAAAGAACCTACCTCTGACCTCTCCCCTAAACCTTCCTCCAATTACCTTAAAATCATAACCCCTCGAGATAGTCATTTCCACCCTGGCTATCCACTGTATCTATGCCTCTCATCATCTTTTACACCACTGTCAAGTCACGTTCCATTTTTCTTCGTTCCAATAGGAAAACACCTCAGCTCCCTCAAATTTTCTTTGCAAGACATGCCCTCCTGTCCAGGCAGCATCTTGATAAATTTCCACAGCACTCTCATCAAAGCTTCCACATCTTTCCGACAACGAGGCGACCAGAACTGATCACAATATTCTAAGTGTGGTCTCACCAGGGCTCCATATAGTTGGCGCATAACCTTCCAGCTCTTAAACTCAATCCCTCGGCTAATGAACACATCAAACACCTTCTTAACCACCTTATGAACTTGTGTAGAAACATTGTGGGAGCTACGCCATTGCCCAGATGATACCCCGTTCCTCCACAATGAAAGAATCCTGCCTCTAACCCTGTATTCTGCATTCAACTTCAACCTTCCAAATGGAATCGCATTCCACTTGTCCATATTGAACACCATATGCCACTAAGCAGTTGAGTCCTGCATCCTGTCGATGTCCTGTTGCAAACTACAACAGCATTCCACACTATCCATGATTCCACCAACCGATGTTACATCATGAAACTTACGAATCTACCTTTCCGCTTCGTCAACCAAGTCATTTATTAAAATCACAAACAGCAGAGGTACCAGGACCGATCCTTACGGAACACCACTGCTCACCTACTTCCAGACTGAATACTTCCCATTTACCACCACTGTCTGTCTTCTATGGGCGAGCCAATTCTGTATTCAGACAGATAGGACTCCCTGTATGCCATGCCTCCTTACTTTCTGAATGAAACTACCACGGGGAAGCTTATCAAACACCTTGTTAAAATCCATGCACTCCGCATTCACTGCTCTACCTTCTTCAGTGTGTTTAATCCCATCCTCAAAGAACCCAATAAGAGTTGTGAGGTATGACCTGCCCCTCACAAAGTCATGCTGACTGTTTCTAATCAAACTATGATTTTTCAGAATCCTCTCCAATACTTTGGCCAATACTGATGAAAGGCTGACTGGTCTGTCATTCTCAGCTCAATCCCTGTACCCTTGCCTGAACAAGGGACTAACATTTGCCACCCTCCAATCAACCGACGCTACTCAAATGAAGAGTGAAGACGCAAAGACCATCGCCAAAACCACAGAAATCTTTTTCCTCTCTTCCTGTAGTAATTTAGGGTACTTCCCATCTGGCTGAGGGATTTATCTATCCTTATGTTTGTACTTCAATCAGACTGTGTTTCACCTCAACTTGTTTACTCCCTGCCCAACCAACTGATTGACTGCTTTCCATTTCAGGGCTCTGTACAGTGTTACCTTCCTGAGTAAGTATGGTTCCCAATATCCTGTGAATTATGAAATGGCAAACATAGGAAGGCACGAATGCCTTTCTCATGAAGGGGAGATGCCAAAACTTTGACTCTGCTGCTCCTCAGATGCTACCTGAATTGCTGTGCTTTGCCAGCGTCACACGTTTCGACTCTGATCACCAGGATCTGCAGTCCTCACGTTCTCCATTACTAAGGGCTGTCCCCTCTGCACACTGAGCAGGCAATTAATCAGCGGAAACCCGTTGTAATTACAGCTGACTGTTCAGTTCTGGAAAGCTGCATTTGATGAACACTTTTAAATAAAAACGAAATTACAATTCAACAAATATTCATTCAGTCCCAGAGTTACAGTTTTGGTTCATGAATTAGGCAGCTTGATAACGAACAGTGAATGACTGAAGAACTCCGAGATACAGAGTATTCCAGGTAATATATTCCAGGGTGGATGTGCTTTACCTTAATGCTGGGAATATTATCAGACAGACAGATATGACAAGGAAATGAGATGACATGTGGAGGTGTGTCACTTTTACCATTACAGAGATGTGTTTGAGGGAGGTCATGGCTGACAACTCAATATTCTGTGGTACCAGAATTATAGTCAGGAATGGAGAGAGGGCAAAAGATGAGGTAGTGTTGTCTTATAAATTATGGAGTCAGTTACTGGCTTAAGAAGGGACGATATCTTAAAAGGATAATCTAATGAGGTTTGGTGGTTAAAGCTCAGTGTCAAAACCATGACAGAAACACTGCTTAGGATATATTGTAGAACCCCAGATAAAGGACAGTGCGGGAGCAGGTATATAACCAAGTTATTTAGGTGTGTAAAAACAATAATAGGATCATTATAGTCAGCTATTTCAATTCCAAACATTCATTATGGGAGTGATGACTTCTTAAGTGGGAGCAGGTGCTTTGAAATTTAATCCAGAGAGCTTCTTAAGAGGGTGCAGTTGCTTTGAAATTTATTCCAGAGAGCTTCTTATATCAACACAGAGCAGATACAACAAAAGGCAGTGCAATGCTGGGACTCACGTGGGGAACGAAGTCAGTCAGGTGTTCCGGGCAGAAGTGGAAGAGCATTATAGGACCAGTGACCGTGATATCACACATTTTGACTTTGCTAAGGAAAAGACCCCAAAATGTTTGAGTCATAAAAGCTTTTTGGATTGGGTAGACAGATTTTATGAAAAAAAAATGACAGAATCTGGCCAACGTGCAGTTGCTTCTGGGTGAAACTGAAGCAGAACAAGATGGGGCGGGAGGTGAGGGATCATTTGATTAAAATCGAATTGATGACAGTGTCGGCCCAGCATGTTACACCGAAGATAAGATTTAGGAAAACAAGCCCAGAGAACCTCAGATGTCGACACAAATCCCGAACAGGATGAAAAAGGAAAGAGAAGCTTAAAGCAGGTTCCAAGTGAGCGGGCCAATGAAGGTCCTAAAAGAATATAGAAAGTGGAGGGCTAAACTTAAAAAGTCAGCGGAAGAGCAGAAGGAGGGTGATAAAACATTAGCGGGTAAGATTAGCAAGAATCCAAAGTCATATTTTTGGTGTATATTAAGGGGAAGACAATAATGCGGGAAAGAATTGGAGTGTTAGGGACTAAGGGGATAGCCTGTTTACGCAGCCAGAGAATATGTTAAATACATGCTACGAATCGGTCTTTAGGTTGGAGAAGCTGTTTCTGGATTCAGGGAGTGTGACCGTTTGACCCTTGAGCAAATTGACACAGGAGCTGAGGAAGAATTGGAAATTTATGCAAGATAGAATGGGCAAATCACCAGGTTAAAGACCACCAGGTCTCACATCAGTGAGAGGGAAACAATTGTAGAAAATTCGGAGGGCTGTTGAGGCTGGATCATTAAATATCTTCAAGGCTGAGGCAGACAGATTTTTATACAAGTGTTATGGGAAATTGCAGAAAAGTGGAATGGGGGATTAACAAAATAAAAATAACCTAATCGAAGGAAAAGCAGACTCAGTTGGAGGATAGACATATTGTTGTCCCTATGTCTATTAGTGTTCTTTTCCAATAGCCCTGTATTCACAAGAACGTCACCTCTCTCGAGGGATTCAAGGAATTCATAAACACGATACTAATAGACAGAAAGCACGAGAGGGCTGCGACAACACAGATTGCCTGTTGGGGTGAGGATTTGCATGGACAAGTCACCACTACCAGAAGGAAGACCTCAGCAAGACACCCTTCAAGGCCAAGCAGAGATCTGCACTGGGGAGCAGGTAGTCAATGGCTAGGTGTCAAGGAGTGCTGAAGACCTAAACACTGTATCACTGTCGTGTCTCCTTCCTTCGCTGGCCAAAGCTATATGTGGAGAGGTAGACAGACATGCCGTTGTAGCAGAGTAAGCAGTAAGGCTTTGACACGAGAGGCTTCGGACAGATCCAGCTCAGCAAAATGTACAGGCAAACTGAAATAAAGTCCTTTTGACTTTATTGTTATAGCTGTCGAGGTGGCAGTTAGGTCAGTCGCACGATCCTCTTGTGGGATGTGGGAGCTCACGGAGATTTTCACCGTCCCTGATGACTATACGTGTGGACTGTGCACCCAGCTTCATCTCCTGGGAGACCGTGTTAGGAAGCTGGAGATGGGTTGCACGGTGGCGCAGTGGTGAGCACCGCTGCCTCACAGCGCACGGGACCAGGGGTCAAATCCTGACTCGGACAACTGCTTGTGTAGAGTTTGCGCATTCTGCCCGTGTCTGCATGGCCTTCCTCTGGGTTATGCGGTTTCCTCCCACAGTTCGAAGATGTTCAGGTTAGGTGATTTGGTCGTGCTAATTTGCCTGTAGTGTAGGGGAGTGGGTCTTACTGGGCTGCTCTTTGGAGGGTCGGTGGGGACTTGTCGGGCTGAAGATAATTTAGGATGTACTCAGGTTCATCCGAGATACTGAGGACTTCATAGGTAAGCGTTTTAGTATGGTGGACACACCCCTAGTTATGTTTCTTTAATGACTGTAATATTCCAGCCTAACGTTAATCGCCCTGAGTTCATTAGCTTTACCTGTCAGTTCTGTTCTATTTAAATAAACACAATTTAATCCAACAGGCGTTCCTTGCTTCCTGCCATATTACAGGTAGAGAGTAGCTGTGCGACCACCAGGAATGGCAAAGGGAGTACGCAGAGAGTGCAGAAATAGCCCGTGGTCATTCCTCTCCATAACATGTAGACCATTTTGGATTGTTGGGGGTGATATCCGTTCAGGGGAAAGCAGCTGGTGGTATTACCACTGACTCCGGGGAACAGCGGGAAAGGGTAAAGGTAACCAGGACGTTAAAGATAGGAGGGTTGATTGTTAGAGGGACAGATCGGAGATTCTGTGGCCACAAACGGGAATCCAGGATGGTGGGTTACCTCCCCGCTGCTAGGGTCCAGGATGTCTCCAAGTGGCTGCTGAACATTCTCAAGACGTTGGGTGAGCATCCAGAAATCATGATGCACATTGGCACAAATGATACCCGTTGAAATAGGGCCGAGGTTCTGGAGCGAGGTTACAGAGAGCTCGGAGAAACATTTTTTAAAAAAACCTCCTGAGAGGGAGATTACCGTCTGAGACATGCACCGGAAGGGACACCAATATCTTGGCGACCAGTTATGCTAGTGTTACGAGGGTGGGTTTAAACTAGATTGGCAGGGGGTGATATCCTCAAGAGCAGGGAGGCAAGTACGAGGCTGGAAGGAGATAGAGTAATCAGAAATAGTACATTTAGGCTGGAAAATGACACAAAGAAATGCCTTTTGCATTAAATTGCATCTATTTCAATGCAAGAAGCCCTACAGGTAAGGCCAATGAACTCAGGGCGTGGATAGGTAGGTGGGACTGGTATATTATAGTCATTACACAAACATGGCTAAGTGATGGATAGGACTGACAGCTTAATGTGCCAGGGAACAGGTGCTTTAGGTGAGAGAGATGTTGGAAGGAGGGGAGTGGAGTTGCATTTCTGATTAAGGGGAGTACCACAGCAGTAATCAGAGATAAAATAACTGATGAATCACTCAGTGAGGCTTTGTGGGTGGAGTTGAGAAATAGAAAGGTGTTTAGATTAGATTACTTACAGTGTGGAATCAGGCCCTTCGGCCCAACAAGTCCACACCGCCCCGCCGAAGCGCAACCCACCCATACCCCTACATATACCCCTTACCTAACACTACGGACAATTTACCATGGCCAATTCACCTGACCTGCACATCTTTGGACTGTGGGAGGAAACCGGAGCACCCGGAGGAAACCCACGCAGACACGGGGAGAACGTGCAAACTCCACACAGTCAGTCGCCTGAGGCGGGAATTGAACCCAGGTCTCTGGCGCTGTGAGGCAGCAGTGCTAACCACTGTGCCACCATGCCGCCCCCGTGCCGTGACGTGATTGTGGATGTGCTGTAGGCCCCCAAATAGTCGACAGGAATGAGGTAATAAATATGTAGGGAGAAGGGGAAACCTGCAAGAGCAATAGGGTTATCATAATGGGGGCTTTTATTTTTTTCTAATACAGATTGGAACGGCCAGAGCGTTAAGGGATTTGATGAGATAGAATCCGATAAAAGCTTCAGGAAAGTTTCCTCAAGCAATATACAGAGAGTTCTAATCGGGAAGGGGATAAACACGAAATTTTCTTAGGAAATAGGGCAGGACAGGTGACTGAGCTAACAGTGGGGGAGCACTTTGTGACCAGTAACCGTAGTTCTATTAATATTCAAATAATTATAGAGAGGGACACAACTGGTCCACGGGTTCATGTTTGAACTTGGGGCGTGGCTCAGGTCCAGGCCACTGGGATCAAGGGATTTCCTGGAGGTATAGTAGAGATACAGGAGTTCTGAAAAAGGAAAGCAGTAGGGTGAAAAGGGGGCAAGAAAGAGTCTTGGCTGAGAAGATTAGGATGAATCCAAAAAGTTACTTTAAATATATTAAAAGAAAAATCAAAAACTGGATAGAAAATAGGACCCCTCGAAGACCAATGTGGACAAGTATGTGTGAAACTATACGAGATGGGTGAAGTGCTCAAAGAATATTTCTACTCTATGTTTACCGTGGAGAAAGACCTGTTGACTTGAGAACTTGAGGAAGTAAGTGGTGATATCTTAGAGCCAATCTATATCATAGTTGAGGAGATTTTGAAAATGCATATATCTCACGGTCCTTACCCGATATATCCAAGAACACCTCAAGGGGCTCCAAAAGAATTTGCGGGTTCCCTGGCTTATAATGTTTATCATCAGTAACCACAGGTAATGTCCTGGAAGACTGGAGGATAGCAAATGTTGTGCCCTTATTCAAGAAGAACTGAACAAAAAAAGCATTGGAACGACAGATCAGTAGGTTGAACATCCATGGTAGGTAAGTTACTTGAGAAGGTTCTGAGGGATAAGATGTACATGGATTTAGAAAGACAGGCTTTGATTAGGAATACTAAGTGTGGCTTTTTTGCGAGGAAGATTGTGCCTGACAATTCTCTTAAAGTAAGTGGATGATGTGACCAGGAAGATTGATTTGTGTGGGGCAGTAGATTTCAAAACATGTGGTGTTCGATAAGCACAGCAGGTCAGGCATATTCGAGGGGCAGGAGAATCCATGTTTCGGACATAAGCTCTTAATCAGGAACATCCAAAACATCGATTCTCTAGTTCATCTGATGCTGCCTGACCTGCCGTGATTTCCATTGCCACACCTTTGGACACTGATCTCCAACATCTGCCGTGCTCAATTTCTCCATTGGAAGTAGATTTAGTCGATATGGATTTCAGTTACAGCAGAACAGAATGAAGCTTTTTAGCCCCTGGAGCCTAATATACAATTACAAGAGGAGACCAATAAACCCCTCGGGCCTATAAAACTGTAACCAGATCGTGCAGCAGCAGTATCCAGTTGCACATCAACAGGTTCACTCTATTCACCTACTTGAAGTCAGTAACACAGGAAATGGAAGAGGCCACAAAGTGACTGGACTATGGGGTATACTGGAATAAAATCAGGCTACATAGCCTCTCAGACCTGCACTTCCATTCAGTAAGTCAGGGCTGATTTGCACTCGGCCGCAATTTTTCATTCATGCCCAATTCTTTGTAGCCCTCCACACTCTGACAGGTTAAAACCCATTGACGCCCACTCGCAACCCCCAAACATTTCAGTGATGTAGCCTCCCCTAACTGTCTGGCCCCAACCATCACTATTCCCTGAGAGAAGGAACCACTCCCCACACATACACCTTGGCCTATTGACATGGATAGAAGATATGAACACAGCGTAAAGTGACTGGCCCTGATATCACTGTAGTATTTGATTAAGCAAGATGTCAAGGAGACTGAACAAAATTGAACTTGATGGGAATCAGCTGTGACCTCCCCACTGGTTGAATCATTCAGAGCACAATGTGGCTGGTGGACATCAATCCTCCCAGTCCCTGGATATCTCTGTGGGCAATCCTCAGGGTACCTTCATCGGCATAAACATCTTCAGCTGCTTCATCCATGTCTTTCCCTATTTCATGCAAGCAGAGGTGTGGATATTCTTTGAAGATAATACAATGTTCAGAACAATGGGTCACCTCCTAAGGTACTAAAGTATCAAATCTGGACAACTTTCAACCTTGTGCTGTTAATGTATAGGTAACATGAATCAAAAGCACTGCTGGAGAATAAACATTTCCACGGTTAAATGAAAGAGGGACCCCTTCAGCAACTCTAGCTAGTTTCACAGTAATATAAGAAAGCCATTCAGCCCATCAGATCTATTGGATCATAGGTGCAATGCGTTCACTCACTCCTGCCTATTACACAGGAAGACAATTTAAAATAAAAACAGGTGTTGGAATCCAAAATACACACGCAGGAAGCTGGAAGAACAGAATAAGCAAGGCAGTATCCAGACTTTGAGAAGTGTATGCCTTGGATATAACCCTTCGTCAGGACTGTGGATGGGAGTAAGGGGGTCGATAGATAAAGTGCGGGTGAGGAAGGAGGAGGCAGAGTGGAGAAGTGGGGATTAGTGAACACAGATAAAGGGGATCAGCGAGTTGTTGATGGAAGGGCTGAATCCAGTTGGTAGCTGGTCAAAAGGTAGCTCAGAGGAATGGACGGGATGGGAGGGCTTGGGAAGGGAGTCGGGGGGATTGGAAGGGAGGTTATTTGAAATTGGAGAATTCAATGTTGAGTCCCCGGGGTGCAGGCTGCACAGGTGACAGATGGGATTTTATTCCTTCAAATGATGGTTTAGTTCATTGTGGCAATGGAGGAGGCCAAGGATGGCCATGTTGGAAAGGCATTAGGAAAGAGAATTGAAATAGGAAGTGACTGGGAGATTTTCCATTTCACCTAACGACCCTATCTTTCAGCTCCCAACCGGATTCATCCCTCCCATCGCTCAACCAGGTTGCACCAACCACTTGTGTCCACATAGCCGTAACTGACCATCCCCCTGATCTCCCCACCCCAACCACTCCCTTCCCTCTTTATCTGCAGCTCCCCTAACCCCCCAACCCAGTTCTGAAGAACGGTTTTTCCCTGAAATGTTGACTTTCCCAATTCATGGTGCTGCCTGGCTTGCTGTGTTCTTCCAGCAGTCTGTGTGTCCCCTATAACTCAGGAAGATAGAGTCTAGTCAGCACAGCGTGCTGGTAGGCAGGAACTAAGGGTTGTCCACTGAAGTCCTTAAACCTCTGCCCTCGGGCCAGGAGGAAAACATTCAGTTCCTCCAGACACTGACACATGAACAGAAGAAGCCATTCAGCCCCTCCAAACTGTTAGACTGAAATTGGAGGATGTCATTGTTGCTGCAACATGACGAACCAATGAGCCATAGACTGCAAAGACAGACTGCTCCATGTTGTTCCTCCTGGCTCCATTGCTAATGGTACACACGTGCTATGTTACGTGGTTTGCTGACCATGAGGAGGGAAAGTGAATGGTTTGTGCCAAGTCCCAAGGAGGCATCTTCCATCTCTGAGATGTTATGAACTAGGTTAGACTACTCCAAACATTTTTAGCAGGCAGCCCAGAGCATACCTTTACAATTTGTTTCGGTAAGTGTACAATTAAAATTACCAGAGGTAATTTGGCTAGGTTGACTACTAGATTTTGAAAAAGACAAAAAACTTTATTCATAAAATTACACAATGAAACACAAAGAACAGAATAAAAAATCACGAGAGAATTCAACCTATTCAGCTAGACTTAATTATGCTATTCCAAATACACACAACTGTCCCAATAAGCAAACTCCCAATAATAAAAAAAACAGTATAAATGGAAAACAAATTTCCAGGTTGACGTTGAAGGTCAGAAAAGAGACAGAGTTTCCACACAGCTCCCAGTTGAACTTTCCAGTTCAAGACTCAACTGAAAACTGGTCAGCACAGCTACTTCAGCTACAGTAGCTCACCACTCTCCGTTCATTATACTGGTCACTTATAAAGCATGACCATTTTGTCCTGAAGACTCATCTGTTTCCATATAAACAAAAGACCTCTGAACATACTTTTCATCTCTGTAACAAACCAGACTGATCAGATCTTGGAGAAAGTGAGGAAGGGCTTGTGCCCGAAACGTCGATTCTCCTGCTCCTTGGATGCTGCCTGACCTGCTGCGCTTTTCCAGCAACACATTTTTCAGCTCTGATTGGAGGTTGGCCCTGTTTTATTGTTCGTCTGACAAAAAAAAAACAAGGACAGAGTCTACTTGAGCCAAGGAACACCTTTTAGACAAAAAGGGACTTGCTTTGTGACACATCTTTCCCCATTAAAAAAAAACATCAATGATAAAAGGTGGCTGCATTTTTAACCCTTCAAACCCAGTTAGTAGTCTTAAAACTGACAGCTATACTGTACTAATTCTAAACATTCAAACATGCACAAACCCATACAAAATCAGGCTGCTGTATGCCCAACACTGAACACCTCCTTATCTCATTCTAGTCTCAGTAACTCATCAGCTTTCACGTTTTCGCGATCTGCCACATGCACAATTGTCATTGAATGGCTGCAACAACAAGCTCCATGTAAAGAGTCTGGCATTTTTGTCTTTACATTTTTCCACAAATGTCAATGTGTTGTGATCAGTGTATACGATTGTCTCAGATGCATTGCTGGTAATATAAACACAGTTATGGTGTAATGCCAACACCAAGTTTAAAGTCTCTTTCCCCACTGTTGAACATTTCTGTTGATGTACGTTCGACTTCCCAGAAAAACACCCGATCGGTCTTTCTATTCCCTCATCATCCTCCTGCAGGAACACCGAACCAATACCCACATCATTGGCATCGATAGCCACTTTGAAAGACTTCATGTAATCTAGAGCAGCTCATATTGGGGCAGTGTCTAACACAGGTTTTAGGCTGGAAAATGCCTTTTGACAGTCCTCTGTCCACTGAGAGTTCTTGCCCTTGACAATTCAGTGAGTGGAGCAGCCACACTGCTTAAAGTTTGGCACAAACTTTCAGTAAAATCCAGTCAATCCCAGGAAACCGTAGTATTACATATTTATTTTTGTCGACGGTGTGGAACATTCCCCAACTACTTTCGTTTTTGTATCTCATGGGACCATTGGTTCATGTCCAATAACATGACACAGGAATGTGACTTGGCTTTCTCAAATTCACTTTTGGCTAGGTTTACCAGCAAGCCTGCCTTCTGAAGTTGATCAAACAAGTCCGATAAATGCTGTAAATGTTCCTTTCATGAGTGACTAAAATCTACCAGGTGATCAATGTACACCACACAGGTGGGTAATACGACAATGACCTTATTATCAGTCTCTGAAATGTGGCAGGATCGTTTTACATATCAAATGCCACAACTTTGAACTGATACAATCCATTTAGTGTTAGGAAAGCCGAAATTGCCTTTGCTTTCTCTGACAGAGGTCCTTGCCAGTAGCCTCTGAGCAAGTCCAACTTAGAAATGTAAATAGCTTCTCCCACTTTTTCAACACAGTTCTCAAACATGGAATAGGATATGCATCAGTCTTTGTAACAAAGTTTAGTTTGTGATAGTCCTCACATGTCTGCTGGGTAACAACTGGCTTTGGCGCCATGACTATACATGAGCGCCAAGCACAGTAACTCATTTCGATTATGCCATCTTGGAGCATGTGCTCTATTTCCTTCTGAATCTGTGCCAACTTGAGAGGATAATGCCTTTAAGGATGGTATTTAATCAGAACAGCATCTCCTGTGTCTACATCATGCACAATTATGTTCGTAATTCCCAGTTTATTTCCACATATCTCTCCAAGATATCGTAATAACTCTTTCAGGTTACTATGCTTTTCTCGTGGAAGGTAACTCAGTAATTTATCCCAATTTTTGACAACTTTCTCATTGTTCAATTTGATATTAGGAATGTCCAATTCAGAATCCTCTGAACTTGGGTCTTCTTTCTGTGCTGTAATCATTAATACCTTCTCCTCTTACTTTCCTTCCCTCTCAAAATACCTGTTGAGCATATTCACATGACACACTCTGTGAGATTTCTTCCAGTCTGGAGTCCGTACCAAGTAGTTACCCTCATTCAATTTCTTCCCAATTTGATAAGGTACACTAAAACTTGCTTCTAAAAGCTCAGCTGTTACTGGAAGTAACACCAATATCTTACCTCCAATTGCAAAATTGCAAATTTGTGATTTCTGATCCACTTCCTGTTTCATTGTATGCTGCGATACTTTTAAATGCTGTCTAGCCAATTCTCCAGCTCTATTTAATCGTTCCCTAAAATTCGACACATTGTCCAAATGGGTGGTCTCGGAATTCTGCCTTATTAATGTCTCCTTAACCAATGTTAACGGTCCTTTTACATCATGCCCAAAAATTAATTCAAAAGTCTGAATTTGATCGATTCATTCTGTGCATCTCTGATCACAAATAGTTCAAAAATAATTTCCTTAACACAATCATCTGGATTATCCTGACCATAAACCCTCAACATGGTCTTCACTGTTTGATGCCATCTCGCTCATGCTCACTGTGATTCCGAATCCTATGCAGTAGATTTGAATTGCTTTAATGCCAAGTTATCCATCACCTGCTTGATTAGTTCGGATGTGAGGTTTGATCTGTCTGGATCTCTATTGGTAGTCCGTACCTACGTAAAAAATAAGTATTTTTTTCTGCAAACTCTTTTAGCTGTGATGCTGCATAATGGGTCTGCCTCTGGGAATCTTGTCGACACATCCATTATTGTTAAGAAGTACTTATTCCCGCTTAGTCTTTGCGATAGGGGACCTACACAATCTATCAAGACTCCTGTGAAAGGTTCCTCAAATGCTGGAATAGGTATTAAAGTTGCAGGTTTTATTACTGTGTGTGTGACATGTTTGAGACATTTGGCAATATTCACTACATCTTTGTGAAGTCCAGGCCAGTGAAAATAACTTTGTATTTCAGCCTGTAATGTCCTCACCCCGAAATGATCTCATGCGCCACTCGCAGCACCTCCTTTCTATACCCAACAGACAAAACAATTTGATGAATTTCTGTGCACGTCTGATCTGCTTCAATGTGTACTGATCTCCATATCTGCATTAAAACATCATTTGTTAAGTAATAACACACAGGAATGCATTCATTCTCTTTCTTGCTAAATATCTTTTGATATAACTTCTGTAACTCCACATCTTTTTGCTGTAATTCAATCAGCTTAGCAGAGCTAAAAATACGTTCATGTTTTCTTACTTGCTCCTTCTGTTTTCCACTTATCTGATCAAAAAGAAACTTTCGGATAACTCTACATCAGCTTCGTTATCTGTGACTTTATCCTGCTTAAACCTGTGCTTCTGTGATCTTCTGGAGATGCAATCAGGAGAAATTCCTGGATAAACATTCTCCAGGTCTTCAGTTGCCCGCATCTCCACTGGCTTTTCAACTAGAGTAGGCAGCACGCCTACCAGTGAAGCAGCTATATTATTTTCAAGGGCAAATTTTATTCCTAGAGCTGAGAGTTAGGGGTCTAGTACACCTACCGCACATGCTCCAATCTTCTCTGGACACTCTCGCCTCACTTTACATAACTGAGCACTTTTTGCCTCACTATGAATTCCTGTTAACAGCACATTTTCTGGAAGTAGTCTCTCAAGAGTGCATAAAGCCTCACCCCTCAGCAGTACAGACTGAAAATATCCTGTGTCAATTAATATTGAAACCTTCTTACCAATTACTCCTGGCCTATGTGAATAAACTTTACCGTTTCATGTAAGTTTTGTTTGCAGATTTAGTAAGTCCACTGATCATCTTGTACACTCTGACGCAATTGCCTCACTTCCTTTATGCTTTTTCTTACGAGGAGAAAGTGAGGACTGCAGATACTGGAGATGTAGAATCCTGAAGAAGGGCTTTTGCCCGAAACGTCGATTCTCCTGTTCCTTGGATGCTGCCTAACCTGCTGCGCTTTTCCAGCAACACATTTTCTGCTTTTTGTTACGAGTCCAACAAAACTTCCAGGCTTGTCTGGTTATCCTACATCTGGTTTACTCCCAGCCCATCAACACTGTGATTTTGTGTGGCCCTCTTTTTTACAATGAAAACACGACAGGTTTTTAACTTCTTTGTCCCCCTCAAGGTTTTCTTTATTACTGTGGCAAATTATCCTTATGATCTACACTGTGATCTACCTTTCCCTTTGCACGTGGGGATATCTGTTTGCTCCAATTTCTGTCCCTCAGAGACCAGAACTGGTTCTGGAAGCCAAACCATGTTTATGGGCCAGTTCATAATCATCAGCCATTTCAGCAGCTAACCTTGCTGCTTACACTCTCTGCTCTTCCACCTGAGTTTGCATTACTTCATGCAGTTAAATTTTGAATTCCTCCAAGTGCTAACCTCTTAAAGGGCATCATAGCGTTGCTTGAATTTTAAAGCTCTTATCCAACTATCGAAATTAGTTTGTTTGATCCTTACATAGTCAGTGTAGGTTTCACCAGGATCCCTCATTTAATTCCTGAAAGGTTGCCGATGCAGATAAAATGTTTTTTTAACCTCCTTATACTCCCCAGATACCTCTTCTGACAGGGATGTGAATACCTCACCAGTCCTACAGACAAGTTTCGTTTGGATCAACCAAACCCACATTGCCTCTGGCCACTGCATTTGTTTAACCAACTTTTCAAATGAGATGAAAAGGGCATCACATTCTTCTCATCAAATTGAGGCAATGCTTGAACATACTCAAACAAATTCTCACTAGGCTTCTGACTACCAGGGGCTTGCTCATGCCCACTCTTTTCCTTACTAAGCTCACCCTCAGCCGTTATCTCCAGCCTTTTACACTGACTTTTCTTTTTAATTATCAGTTTTTGCTCTTCAAAAGCTCTCTCTTTCTCTCTCCCTTGTTGCTCTCTCTTTTGCCATTCTTTCATTTTACTCTCTGTTCTGCTGCTTTCTTTTCTCTCCCCCCCCCCCCTTCTGCATTTTATCGAAAGTCAAATGTTTCATTTTGGGTATTAGTTTGATTGGGTTGAGAAAACTTAGAATAGTAATGGCTATTTCAGTCGTCAAACATTTTCTGGATGTGCATGCAGTGATTTTGGAAATTTTACGAAAAATGAATAAGACCAAGTTGCAAGAATTAGCAGAGAAGCTGGAATTGGAACTGACTGCTTCTATGAGGAAAGGAGATAATTACAGCGGTATCTCATCACGGTGGCACAGTGGTTAGCACTGCTGCCTCACAGCGCCAGAGACCCGGGTGCACTTCCCGCCTCAGGTGACAGACTGTGTGGAGTTTGCACGTTCTCCCCGTGTCTGCGTGGGTTTCCACCGGGTGCTCCGGTTTCCTCCCACAGTCCAACGATGTGCAGGTCAGGTGAATTGGCCATGCTAAATTGCCCGTACTGTCAGGTAAGGGGTAAATGTAGGGGTATGGTTGGGTTGCGCTTCGGCACGTCGGTGTGGACTTGTTGGGCTGAAGGGCCTGTTTCCACACTGTAATCTAATCTAATCTAAACGTGCTGGAGAAACCAACAGAATCAGAGATGGCAAGAATTCAGTTGAAAATGAAACATCTTGAGCTAACGGCGAGAGGTAAGGAAAGGGCAGCCAAATTCCTTCACACTGTCCTCATGGTACCATCACCGCAGGGATTAGTCTGGTGAAACTTCATTACACCACCTCTCTGTACCAAGGAGATCATTGATTATAAATGAAAGAAAATACTGTCTCAAGTACACTCCACAACTGCAGGACGGTGTAGAACATAGAACATAGAACAACACAGCACAGAACAGGCCCTTCGGCCCACGATGTTGTGCCGAAATTCTAACCTAGATTAAGCACCCATCCATGCACCTATCCAAATGCCGCTTAAAGGTCGCCAATGATTCTGACTCTACCACTCCCACGGGCAGCGCATTCCATGCCCCCACCACTCTCTGGGTAAAGAACCTACCCCTGACATCTCCCCTATAACTTCCACCCTTCACCTTAAATTTATGTCCCCTTGTAACACTCTGTTGTACCCGGGAAAAAAGTTTCTGACTGTCTACTCTATCTATTCCTCTGATCATATTATAAACCTCTATCAAGTCACCCCTCATCCTTCGCCGTTCCAACGAGAAAAGGCCGAGAACTCTCAACCTATCCTCGTACAACCTACTCTCCATTCCAGGCAACATCCTGGTAAATCTTCTCTGCACCCTCTCCAAAGCTTCCACATCTTTCCTAAAGTGAGGCGACCAGAACTGCACACAGTACTCCAACTGTGGCCTAACCAAAGTCCTGTACAGCTGCAACATCACTTCACGACTCTTGAATTCAATCCCTCTGCTAATGAACGGTAATACTCCATAGGCCTTCTTACAAACTCTATCCACCTGAGTGGCAACCTTCAAAGATCTATGTACATAGACCCCAAGATCCCTCAGTTCCTCCACCTGACTAAGAACCCTACCATTAACCCTGTATTCCGCATTCTTATTTGTTCTTCCAAAATGGACAACCTCACACTTGGCAGGGTTGAACTCCATCTGCCACTCCTCAGCCCAGCTCTGCATCATATCTAAGTCCCCCTGCAGCCGACAACAGCCCTCCTCACTGTCCACAACTCCACCTATCTTCGTATCATCTGCAAATTTACTGACCCACCCTTCGACTCCCTCATCTAAGTCATTAATAAAAATTACAAACAGCAGAGGACCCAGAACTGATCCCTGCGGAACTCCACTTGTAACTCGGCTCCAGTCTGAATATTTACCATCTTCCACCACTCTCTGCCTTCGACCGGTTAGCCAGTTTTCTATCCAATAGGCCAAATTTCCCTCTATCCCATGCCTCCTGACTTTCCGCATAAGCCTACCATGGGGAACCTTATCAAATGCCTTACTAAAATCCATGTACACTACATCCACTGCTCGACCCTCATCCACATGCTTGGTCACCTCCTCGAAGAATTCAATAAGACTTGTAAGGCAAGACCTACCCTTCACAAATCCGTGCTGGCTGTCCCGAATCAAGCAATGTCTTTCCAGATACTCGTAAATCCTATCCCTCAGTACCCTTTCCATTACTTTGCCTACCACAGAAGTAAGACTAACTGGCCTGTAATTCCCGGGGTTATCCCTATTCCCTTTTTTGTACAGGGGCACAACATTCGCCACTCTCCAATCCCCTGGTACCACCCCCGTTGCCAGTGAAGACGAGAAGATCATTGCCAACGGTACTGCAATTTCCTCTCTTGCTTCCCACATAATCCTAGGATATATCCCGTCAGGCCCGGGGCACTTGTCTATCCTCAAGTTGTTAAAAATGTCCAACACATCTTCCTTCCTAACAGGTATCTCTTCTAGCTTAACAGTCCGTTTCACACTCTCCTCTGCAACAATACGGTCCCTCTCGTTCGTAAATACTGAAGAGAAGTACTTGTTCAAGACCTCTCCTATCTCTTCCGACTCAATACACAGTCTCCCACTACTGTCCTTGATCGGACTTACCCTCGTTCTCGTCATTCTCAGGTTTCTCACATACGCATAAAATGCCTTGGGGTTATCCTTGATCCTATCCGCCAAGGATTTTTCATGCCCTCTCTTAGCTCTCCTAATCCTTTTCTTCAAGTCCCTTCTGGCTATCCTGTATGCCTCCACTGCTCTGTCTGAACCCTGTTTCCTCAACCTTATGTAAGCCTCCTTCTTCCTCTTTACTAGACATTCAACCTCCCTCGTCAACCAAGGCTCCCTCACACGACCATTTCTTTCCTGCCTGATAGGTACATACATATCATGGACTCGTCGTATCTGCTCTTTGAAAAAGTTCCAAATTTCCACCACATCCTTCCCTGACAGCCTATGCTCCCAATCTGTTTCTCCACATCTCTGCTGCTATTGGGGGGCCTATAGTAAACACCCAACAAGGTGACTGCACCTTTCCTATTTCTGACTTCAGCCCATACTACCTCCAGAGGCAGATCCCCCTCAAACTTCCTTTCTGCAGCCGTTATACCATTTCTAATTAGCAATGCCACCCCCCTCCTTTTTTACCACCCTCCCTAATCTTACTGAAACATTTGTAACCAGGAACCTCCAACAGCCATTCCTGTCCCTCATCAAACCATGTTTCCGTGATGGCCACAACATCGTAGTCCCAGGTACCGATCCACGCCTTAAGTTCACCCACCTTATTTCTGATACTACTTGCGTTGAAGTATACACACTTGAACCCATCTTTGTGTCCGCAAGTAGTCCCTGTAAGTGCTACCTTCTCCACACCCTCCCTACAGTCTTGGGCATCCTGACACACAGCTAGCTTACTTGCTGGACTACAAGTCCGGATCCCATCCCCCTGCCAAATTAGTTTAAACCCCCCTGAAGAGTGCTAGCAAACCTACCCCCTAGGATATTGGTGACCTTCTGGCTCAGGTGCAATCCGTCCTGTTTGTACAGGTCCCACCTTCCCCAGACTGCAGTCCAATTGTCCAAATATCTGAAGCCCTCCCTCCTACACCATCCTTGCAGCCACGTGTTCAACTGCACTCTCTCCCTATTCTTTGCCTCACTGTCACGTGGCACCGGCAACAACCCAGAGATGACGACTCTGTCTGTCCTAGCTTTTAGATATTAGCCTAACTCCTTGAGCTCTTGAATGACCTCCCCACCCCTCTTCCTACCTATGTCGTTGGTGCCAATGTGTACCACGAATTCTGGCTGCACACCCTCCCCCTTAAGGATTCTGAAGACACGGTCCGAGATGTCTCGGACCCTAGCATCCAGGAGGCAACAAACCATCCGAGAGTCTCGCCCATGTCCACAGAACCGCCTGTCCGTCCCTCTAACTAGAGAGTCCCCTATAACTAGCGCTCTCCTCCTCTCTCCCTTTCCCTTCTGAGTCTCAGAGCCACAGACCCCTTCACTTCAGCTTACACCTGCAAGGCTGTCCTCTCCAACAGTTTCCAAAGCTGTATACTTATTTTTTAGGGGAACGACCACAGGGGAACCCTGCACTGCCTGCTTCTTCCCCTTCCGACCTCTAACTGTTACCCAGCTACCTCTGTTCTCCGGCGTAACTATGTCCCTGTAGCTTCTATCAATCACCCTCTCAGCCTCTCGAATAATCCTCAGTTCATCCAACTCCAGTTCCAGTTCCCTAACCCGTTCGGTGAGGATCAGGATCTGACTGCATTTCCTGCAAACGAAGTCGGCAGGAGTATCGGTGGTCACCCCTACCTCAATCATCCTGCAGAAGGAACATTCCACCGCCTGCGCTGCCATGACTGTACACTTTGTCTCCAAAAACAAGAACACTGAGTCAATAACACTGAGTCACTTACCTGTGGACTTTAAAGTTAGGTTAGAGGAGGCCCTACGAAAGTAGGACCTGGGGTCTAGAACACACCCACTCAAATATTAATCACTTACCTTCCCGCCCAGCTATGCGCTCCAACCTCACTTCCGCTGCCCGCTACAGGAAAGTAATTTTGAAACAAACTGTCTTACCTTAGCTGTAGTCTCTCGGGTTCGCTTTTACTCGGCCGCTGCTCCCACTCAAATGTCTTCACTCTTACACTTTAATCATTTTCTAATGAACGCTCCTACTCATTTATTGTGCTGATTACATGCTGAGTAATAGAGTCATAGAGATGCACATCATGGAAACAGATACTTCGGTCCGACCGGTCCATGCCGACCAGATATCCCAACCCAATCTAGTCCCACCTGCCAGTACCCGACTGCCCTGTATGAATTCTGTTAGTGCCTCATGATCAAGGACATCCAGCTCCTTTTCACCAAGAGCACTTCCCATCATCTCGCCTTCTCATAAATTCAAAATGAGAAGGATGGCATTTTTTGCCAATCATTTATTTGCCTTATGAAGCAAAGTCACACCAACAACAACATCACTGTCGCAATTGGAGTTGATTGGAGATAGGGAGGAGGCCATGATCTAGCTGTATTATCTCTGAATATGAATCCAGGGAATCAGGTAATGACCCAGATACCGGATCCGAATTCCACAACGGTAAATGTTGGAAATTAAATTCAATAAAATATCAGGAATTAAGAATCAACTGAAACAATGAAACCAATGTCGATTGTCCTACCTTGCACCCTCATGCCCTTCAGGAAAGGAAATCTACCATCTTCAGCTGGTCGGGTTACATGTAACTCCACAGTAATGTGGTTAATTCTCAGTTGCAGTTTGAAATAGCCAAGCCAGCCACTCAGTTATATCAGTCACTTCAAAGCTTCAAAGAAATGAAACCGGGCGGACCTCAGCACTGACTACTTACAGCCCACGGACTGCAGTGGGTCAGGAAGGCAGCTCACCAACACCTTCTCAAGGACAATGAGGAAAGGGAATTAAATACTAGCCCAGCATCCCATTAATGAATAAAAGACGATGATCACAGTCAGGGAAGAGAGAAAAACAGACATAAATAACTTTAAACAAGGTCTTTGACATATACCTTACATGGTCATGATTATCAATAATATGGGAACAGGGAAAACAAAAGTAATGTTTAATTTCAGCTTTTATTTCCATCCCAACTGATCATCAACAATCTCTTTGTTTGCTTCTTTGTCTCTACCTCTCTTTTTCCATCTATTTAACTCAGTCCTTCTCCCCTTCAGAACAGATGTCGGTGTCACCAACATCAATCACGCTATTGCCCAACTGTGTTCAGTTCTGATGTATGAATCGAATTGCCAATTTTATTTTTCTCTCGACCCGAGCAGGCTGCCAAATCTGCTCAATTTGTCTGGCACTTTCTCGTTCTTTATTGTTTCTGATCTGTTGCATCATTCTTTGCTTTATTTAACCTTTAATTTTGTTATTATTTGGAATGTCTGCATCGCTGACAGGGGCAGCATTCGTTGACCTAACCAAATGTCATTTACTGCGAGGTCATTCTTTCAGGCAGTACAGAACCAAGCACATTGCTGTGGGTCCCACATCAATCTTAAGCCAGACCAGATAGTAATGCAAGATCTATTTTCCAAAGGACATCAGTGAAATAGATAAATGTATAGACAAAATTCTGGAGATGTCATGGTTGTTATTAGTAAAACTTGCTTTTTCTCCCCAATTCCTGTCTTGTGTATTTACTTTCTGACATCGTCTGTGGTAGGATGTGGAACAGTGTCTTTCTGTGTAATAACTTGTGCATCAGACTTACATTTCTTCCGACATTGCTGCTCTGAGAGTATTTTCCTGTCATTAAGTTATTTTAGAGACGAGAACAAAGTTGCAATCGAAATATTTGCAACTGAAAGAATGCTTAGAAGAGAGGTGGAACCATAACGTCTGAATTTTACCGAAGCATAGATAATGGATAATTCAGCGTCAGCATTGAAGCCAAGATGGTGACTGGGCATGTAATCGAGCTGGTAGTGGGTTGGTTTGGTGATGGACAGAATACCGAGACATAAATGAATTCAGGGAAGAAAGGTATTTCGGTATTGTGAACAGTCTTGTTCTCAGATGTTTGTGAGGGCGGGGGTGAGGGCGGTTCTGAAATTTGTGGGTAATTAATGGAATTTGCATTTGAAACTGAAGACAATAGTTTCCGTCTTTGTCAAATATAGATAACAGAAATAACAAAGAAGTTCGTCATGGTTGAAGAGATTAATAAATGGATGGAGCGGAAGAAACTTACCAGGAACACCGACAATAGCGAGGATAGGATAGTAACCCGCCTGGATTATCAGCAGTGCACCATATATCCGATTTGATAACGTTGACGTGGAAAAAAAGAAAAGACCATCGGATAAACTCCTGTCCATTGTTGCAGCATTCCAGTCTAATGTTCTCAGATTCTGATCCATTAATGGATCATTTCAGACTATTCTCAGATGTTTAAATCTCCTTTTTGTGTCTCTGCAGCTGTGTCCCTTTGAGCGTTGGAATTGATGCATCTGCTGCTACAATGGCATAAACCATTGCAAGAGGCCCATTACTAATAGGAGACGGAAAACATCCAGTGACACAACCAGGATCCATGGAGACTGGCATCAATTAAAGTCCCTGAACAAACAACTCCATTTAACCCCTTTCAGTATGGTTCCTTCATTTCAGAAGAACTACTGGACTGGATTGAATGTTGGCACTGCTGGCTATTGATCACATCTCCCATCACCCATTGCTCTCGTGAAGTTAATAGTGAGGGAGAATGATGCATGCTTTCTTATCGCAGGCGAGATGATTCGGCTGCGTTGTCCGTTTGCAATACTGTTACTGGCTGAATCTCCCTCCGCCACCTCCCTCAAAAACCACAATCTACATGCTGTTACCGTGCACATCTCTCCTCGACTAGAACTGGCTCCAGCCAATATATTTACATTGGATATATTTGCACGCCAATACATAGGAAATGTGAATTTGCCTGGGCATTCCTTTAATTGATCTAATAAGGCAATTTTGTATCTTCAACCCTCAATGTGCTTCAGCATTTTTTTAATATAAACTCACAAACACCTTAACACACTTTATTAAGCATAGGTTTCTTCACTATCTCCTCATGGTAGCATCACAGGGTTAAGTCTGGTGAAACCCCTTTGGACTGAATCGCTGACAAGATAATTATTTATAAAGCTGATTCAAAATGTACACAATACCCCTAACAGTCTCTCAGCAAAACACTATCATTTGGAAAGATACATTTACTCTGGTACTTATGGCATTTTGCATGAAGAGCCACATATCATTTACTTCCTGCTGCGTAAAAATTCTGTTTGTGACTTATGACCAAGCACAACCAGGTCTGTTTCAACAACAGCACTTCCCAACCTCTCACTATTTAATGAACATGAATGTGAATCATGATATTTGTTGTTCATATCTGAAAAAAAATATATCTTGCGAAGAGCTATTGCACAAAAACTGATTCTTCACTCCAGACAATTTTACTACTCTCTTCATTCTCTCGATTATACAACTTTTAATACATTCGGTGTATTCCACCCCTACCTACCCATGGACTCTAACATTCCCCACTCATCTGTATTCAACCATGTCAAACATCTACTGAAAATTCAAATACTTCATTTGCACTGGTTCTCAATTGTCGATGTCACAATGGACAATCTCCACAAAGTCCAGCAGATTAATCAAAGATCAAGATCATTTCCCCTTCCTGAATCTAGACTGACTCGACCGAATCATGTCATTATTTTCCAAGTGTCTAGTTGTCACAGTCCTCACAAAAGGTTCCAATGTTTTTCTCACAGCTTACATCAAGCTAACCACTGTTTAGTTTGTTGTTTGCTCTCTCCATCCTGTTTTATATATTTAGGTTTACAGAAGCTGCTTTCAAGTCTGGAGGATCCTTACGCTAGCTTTGGAGAATAATCAGTAATAATCAATAATACTTTCACTAGCTCTACTGTCACCTCCTCAATACTCTGGGATGTAGCTCATTAGTTGCAGCAATATTCCAACCATAAATTCAATGAGATTTTGAAAGACATACCTTTTATTAATTCTAATTTCCTGCTGTTCCTCATTTTCACCAGTCACTCTGTTCCCTTATATTTCTGGAAGTTTCTTTCTGTATCTTTCTCAGGGAGATGGGCACAATATATTGCTCTCAGCAGAGAGATGGGTTCTGTCAGCCAGTGAATATATCGGAGGACTGCACTCTGGTGATGATGGATATGTTACTTACCACTGCCTGGAAAGTTCCAGAATTAATCCAGTTTAATTTATGGTGAGCATTAACACAGTCCTGTCACTGGTGTGACGCTACACAGTATATTGAAGGACGGGATACAGCTGCGTGACCACCTCAATTTTGAAACAAACTGGTTTCATACCTGACACCTGGTCCAGCTTAGACAAATGTCCCGGGAAATCCCAGGAAGGATAATGTACTGTCCTGCACCTCCCTATTTATAGAGCTTTCCTTCCGTGGAGCCTCATCGCCATTTGTTTACCATGGACCCAGACACTCTGTAAATGCACTGTATAGAGTGGGGTCACCAGACCCAGCAGCTGACAATACCATCCCGAGATAAGCATCCACAGAAACTCCACTGATTTTTCAATGACAGGAGCAAGTTAATTCCCCACATGGAACATGCACGTGTTCAGTGTTGAAAACTATTTCCACTCCTGAGTTTCTCTTCCTGGCTGACAAAGCCGTTGCATCTCTGCACAATCCCACAGTAAAAGGTTCTCTCTCCAAAGAAGCAGTTGACAATATAGCATTAACTTCCACTATATCTCAGCAACTATCAGGGCAGCATCAGTATTGCTAATGGATTCGATCATCACACTCAGAGAAGAGAGATAAGGGAACCTAATTCACTTTAAACAGGGACATATCTAAATGGACGCGATATTCAGGAATATGGGAAATGGGGAATTGTGAGAATAACTTGCCATTTTGTTTTCCTTTCAGTTCATCATCAGCAATCCCTTTGCTCACTTTTCATTTCTTTTTCTCTCTTTTTCTGGCCATTTCACCATCCATTCAATTTAAACCTAGCCCCCACCTCTCTCTCCAACCCAACCATCCATGATGCATGGATAAATAATATTATTTCCCAGTTTGCTTTCAGTTGTGAAGCAGGGTGAAAACATTATCAGCATTTCTCCTGACAGAGACTGCCATACCTATGAGATTCTCTAACACTTTCAGACTGGAGAATGTTATTTTCGATCTCTAGAACCCACCGTTCTTTGATTTATTTCACCTTTAATGTTGTTGTTTCACGGGATGCCAGTATCACGGGCAAGGGCAGCATTTGTTGTCCATCACTAATTGTCCTTGACCACGCGGCCATTTGTCAAGACAAAATGGAGCCAACAATGTTGCTGTGAGTCTGAAGTTACACTGAACTCACATTGGGTAATAATGTTAAGTTTCTTTAACAAAGACTATCAGGAAAATAATAAAAATAAATCTTAACGGTTTCTGGTTTCCATGAGTGAAATTAGGTTTTATTAAAACTTTTGTCATTCGAACTTAAGCTCTGACAACGGCTGTGGTAGGACGTTAAACACTGCCTTGGAGTCACAGCCCGTACCCGTCTAGTTACATGATCACTCTGATACAGAGTCCTTATTGCCTAGTCCGCATTCCCTAGTTCCTGCCAGAGAGAGATAGCGGAGAAATCAGTTTATCTATCAACAATATAAGGATTTTGGGGAAAAAAGCGAAAGGGAGATTGAGAGACAATTTCATGTAAGATCACAGGTTTCAGATTGCTGAAATGAAGTCATTTCGACAGCATCCTACAACATGAGCCAGTATTCCCAGGATGATAATTGAAGGGGATATTGGCGTCAATAAAGATGAGGGATAGTTTTAGATGAACATTTGTTGTGTAACTTTGTAACTGGGTGTGGGGTCAGCAGAGTTTTTGACTCATTGGGCTGAATCTAACAATAGTTTGTCTCAGTCACATTTATATTGAGTGTGACAAAGGGATTATCTGTACGAGACTGAACTAGTTTCATCGTGCTATCTTATCGAACTCACCACATTACGTACCCACTCAATCTCATAGTATTCCTCGCATTCAATGCCACCCCAATTCTCCAACCCAACATGGCTGGAGGGACTCACTATCGCACTGATGCCCCTGGCTATTCTATGATCACTGACACTGGTGCCATTTTTAAAAGGCCCATAGGTACACTGCTGCCCTTCCTCAGTTTGAAGCCACCCTGCACAGTTGACACCGAGCATGGCAGGTAAGGGGAGCTAACACCACGGTTTTTCATCAGAGGCACAGAGGTCCTAGTGGATGGGATAGTATGGGGGTCCATTCTCTTCTCAGAGGAAGCCTCACCACCAGCCTGGTCTGAGCCCACCACCCAGCTCAGTGCAGTATCTGCGGTCTCACACACACACTTTGAATATGGAATTTTCCAGATAGTGTTCCAAAGAATTCCCATTTTCAGGTATAGGAACTTTAAGTCATTCAACCCCCTGGGTGCATAAATATGCACTTATTTTATATCCAATCACAGTTAGTAGTTTTGGCTATTTCACTTTGTCTCACTTTATTGTGTTCAGCCAAACACTGCTTCTCAACACTTGTCGCGTTATGAAATACAATTTTGAGCAGAGAACATTTTATCTTCAGCTGTAATCTTGACCGTTATCTGAATTGTGCCATTTTCCTTGTTATGAAAGTTTCTCTTGCCCTTTGCCTGTGCCTGTTTCTGTCTGTTACAGTTACACTGTCTCCCACTGCTTTGGCTGGACGGCTGGTTTGTGATGCAGAGGGAGGCCAGCAGCGCAGGTTAAATTCCCCCACACTGACAGAGACGCTCCCCCATGAAGGGGATGCTCTCTCAACAATGGGCAATCGAGCATGGCAAATCCACTCTAAGCTGCACATTTTTTGTACTCTGGGAGGAAACTGGAGCATTGGGAGGGAACCCACATAGATGCGTGGGGAATGTTCAAACTCACCTGTAGTTGGAATTGAAACCAGCTCTTTGGTGATGTGCGGCCACAGTGCTAACCACATATCCATCATACTCCTCAGTTAGCTCTGTTAATTACTTGTAGCTGACTGAAGAAATCCAACTGGCTTGTTCTGATAACTGAACTTGACTCAGTATTAGACCTTTATCATCGGCCATACTGCCAACCTGGTTACATTTAAAATTTGTTGTGAGCAGTGGAGGAGTGGGACTAGAAATGGAAACAGTGACTTCCTCCAACCTCAGTCAGAACCGAACTGAGGAGAAATTCACAAAGTGGGAATTCATTCAAGTGGGAATTCTCTCGCCCAGAAGATTGGGAGGGCTGAATCTTCATATTATATCGAGGCTGACTTTGTCTGATTTTCCATAGACAGGTGATTCAGGGATCATTGTGAAATCAGAGAAATATGCAGCTGGGAACACAATGATATGAGCCATGACCTTATTGACTGGTGGAATAGTGTCAAAGTTCTGAATGGCCCAGTCGTGTCCGTTCCATTCAGCCCTTCGATCCTGCTGTGCAGGAGCAGATTGAGGCCACTCCGATGGTTTGGTGTTATTTTGGCAAATGTATAGGAAAATCCAGGCTGGGTCAGTCAGTGACTCGCCTCCCCCAATCCCTCTTTTCAGGCTTCCCCTCTCTGTAACTTCTGCTCGTGATGTAGGTCATGTTACAGACCCAGATTCGCATTGAATACAGCCCCCATGCCCCACAAAAGGTCAACTCAGACAAACCCTCTGCCGTCTCTGAATGCAACATTTTACATCATGACTTCCAGGAAAATAATCAAGTATTTTCCAAAAACAGAAATAAGAACGTAAGAAATAGGAACCTGCGCTGTCATTCAATAAGAACATGGCTGATCTACTCCACGGCTCAAATTCACTTTCCTGCTAACCCCTTGCATCCCTTAACTCGCTGAAATGTCACAAACCAATTCACCCGTCTGTAAATATAATCAGTGAAACAACCTCCACAACTCTCGGGGTTAGGAAATTCCAGCCATTAACTACATTCTGAAAGAAGACATTTCTTTACATCTCAATTTGAAATCGATATTCCTTATTCTGTATCTACATATCTGACTTCGAGACTGCTCTGGTGTGGAACCACATTCTCAACACGGACTTTGTCAAGCCCCCTCTGTATCTTATCCGTTTCAGTAATGACACTCTCATTCATTTAACCCACAATGAATAATGACCTCAGCATTTTTGATGTATTCAATAATTCAATCTTTTCATTCCAGGAACCAGTCTAATGAACCAACATTTCTGCATCAACATGCTGACGTAATGTTTCAGATGCAGGAACAGCCCAATCCGTTGTACTGCTCCTTTTTTAGGAGTCCTCTCCATTTAATAACAGCCTGCCTTGTGGTTCTCAGTGTCATCCTTAAACTCGGATGTATATTGCACTCAGTTCCCGCCGTCAGGAGCTGAGTGCAGCTCTTGTAAGCAGCTCTTGCCGTCGGACTGATATTTGTGGTACTCCAGTAGGTACATTTTTTTCATAAAGATCGATGAATCATGACTCTCCGATTTGTAAGTGTTTACCAAGTGCCATCCCATGCTAATCCATCCCATGCCACCCATCAGACTATGAGCTTCTGTATTGTATAAGAACTTCTACTATGTGATACCTTGTGGAAAATCTCTGGAAAGCCTCATGTCTTCCAGTCCCCCTTTTTCAAGGCCATTTGTTACATTCTCATGGATTTCCAGAAAAAACTTTGCATGATTTTACAGGCAAAATGTAGTTCTCCTTTAACAAGACCATGCTGACTCTGTGTGAAGCTTTTCTAAATGTTCTGCATTTCCTTCCTTAATAACAGACTCTCACAGATTCCCAGCAATAATGGTGAGGCTAAGTGTTTCCTGCTTTCAGTCTCGCTCGTTTCTTGAAGACAGGCGCCACATTGGAGGGTCTCCAATTTCACTGGATCACTCCTTTAATCCAGAGAGCTATGGAATATTTCACACAGTGCCACCAGCCACTCTGTGACCACTTGTTTTAAAACCAGCTATCAATTGCTGATGACCTGTTTACCCTTGGACTAATCTGTTTGAGAATTGCCTTGTTCCTTCTGTTAGAGAGACAGCTCAATATTTTCCCTGCTGTTACCATTTTGTTTATACCATTGAAATATTTTCAGCACCTTTACCTGTGAGGAACGATGTGAAATACAGGTGTAAATTATCTGTCTGTTCCCTGTATCCAGTTCCCCAGTCACACCCTCCAAATATCCTCAATATACTTTCCTGACTTCCTTTTTATCAAAGATCACACACACACACACACACACACACACAGACACACCTCCTTAACTCTTCTTACATACATGGAAAAGCTCGTGCTGCTTGTTTTTATATTTCTTGCCAATTTACTTATATCACATCTTTTCTTCCGTATTCTTCGCTCTTTATATTCATACAGCCTTATCACATACAAACACAATCTTTGGTCCAACTTGTTCCTGAGGGCCAGTTTTTCCAAACTAAACTATTCCCATCTTCTTGCATTTGGCCCATATGCCTCGAATTGGTCCCCATTCACATGTTCGTCCAAATGTCTTTTAAATGTTGGAGCTGTACTTGCATCTGCCAGTCTTCCTCAGGCAGCTCACTCCATAAACACATCACCCTCTGTGCAAAAAACAGTTCCTTCTTCGCCCCTTTTAAATCTTCCCTCTTCCACCATGAACCTATGGCTGTATGATTTAATTTTCCTATCCTGTGGAAAAGACCTCGGCTTTTCAGCCTGCCCAAGTCTCCCCTGAATTTGTAAATTAATATAATGTCACCCCGCAACCTCCTATCTCCATCTGACACTAACTTCAAGAACAGGCATTTACAGATAAGCACTGTAATTTTGAAACAATATTAAAAGTGACAGGTAAACAACGCTCAGCCCAAATTGAATACTCAATTGGCTTGATGGGAGAAAGCAGAGGCTAATGCTGGAAGGATGCGTGTTGGACTTGAGGCCTGTGACTAGTGGAGTGTCTCAGGGGTCAGTGCTGGGCCTATTACTGTTTGTTATCTATATCAATGATTTGCATGAGAATGTGCAAAGTATGATTAGTGATTCGGCTGATGACAATAAAATAGGCAGGACTGTGAACAGTGAGAAAGGTTATCAGAAATTGCAGCAGGACCTTTATCAGCTGGGGAAGTGGGCCGAGAAATGGCAATTGGAGATTAATATGTGGGATGTTGCTTTTTGAAAAGTCAAATCCAGGTTGGAATTTCGTGGTGCATGTTAGACCCTGAAGAATTGTAGTGGAACAGGGGGACCTTGGTGCTCAGATCCGTGGTTCTCTGAAAGTAGTTGCACCTAGACAGGGCAGTGAAAAAGGCTTTTGGCACACTGGCCTTCATCAGTCAGGGAATTGAGTATCGACTTTCGAGAGTTATATTGCAGTTGGACAGGACTCTGGTGAGACATGCACTTGGAGTATTGCGTTCGGTCTTGTTCACTTGCCTTAGGAAGAATATGATTAAATTGGAAAGAGGACAGAAGAAATTTACAAGGATGTTGCCTGTACTCAATGGTCTGAGTTGTAGGGAGAGTTTGGAGAGGCATTTTCCTTTAAGTGGAAGAAACTGAGGGGAAATCGTATAGAAATGTATAAGATCATGAGATGCGTCAATAAGGTGAATGCACTCATTCTTTTTCCCAGTTTTGCGAATCAAAGACTAGAGGTAATTAGGTTAGAGGTGAAAGAATAAAAATGATCCTGAGCGCCAAGTTTTTTACGCAGAGGTTAGTAGACATATGGAATTAGCAGATAGCAGTTTGATTGAGGCACGTACATTAACAACATTAAAAAGGCTTTTAGACAAATACGTGGATAGGAAAGATTTAGAAGAATAAGGGACAAGGGCAGGGAAATGGAATTAGCATGGATGGACATTTTGGTCGGCACGGACCACTTTGGTCCAAAGGGCCTGTATCCAAGCTGCAGGACTCCATGATTCTAATATTCTAACGACCATTTCGTGTCTACCACTCCATGTTCAAACATTCGAGATTGTATGCAGGCGCCGTGTAAAATGTAGTATATTAACCTCTCTCGTCCTCAGAGCAAGGTTATTAATGAGTCCTTCTGACCACACAACATCAAATCCAAAATAACCAGCTCTCTTGTTTGAGTCACAACATACTCTTCAACCAACCTGTTATACGCTTATGGAATTTACTTTACACAACATTGGCAGTCACTTAGTTAACGCAGTTTAGATGCAATTTGAGATCATGCAATAATACAATATTTGCATCTCTAATTTACTGAGCATATAATGCACAGAATTTGCCCGAGAGCAAATAATACACTAATACACTAATGCTTGCTTCTCCTTCCTATTTGTAAGATCCACCCAAACTGATTCTGTGGAATCTGAGGGACAGGGTCTGTGGCGTTATAAATGATAGATGTGAACAAGCCATTCTGGGAGGGTCACCTCGACGCTTACATGATCTGAAGAAATGACCAGAATCACAGGACAAGCATTAATATCCTCCCCACTCTGCCAGGTTAACTTTCACCGTACTCTCTCTGTGCCCTCACACTCACTACCTGTTATAGCACCTACCCCCTAACAAGGCTCATATTGTATCTCAAAATAAGGCTCATGCACTACCACTCTCAATATTGAATTCAGCAGCTACCATCCCCCCACCCCCCACACCCCGTGCACTCTCTCCCTCCACTATACTCCCAACACTAATAACACTGCATGGATACAACACTGTGGACTGACTCCCTCCGGACACCTCACCATTTCCCCTCCCCCTCCACCTACACCAGCATTAACAGCAGGGACACACACTCCCACCACCACTCCCTCCTCCCTTTCTCCCATTCCCGCAGAAACGGACTGTAATAGGAGAGATAGGGCCAAGCCAGATGGTGGAGCACCCGATATCTGATCCGCCTCCACCCCCACCCCCAACCATGTGGGGAGGACACTGGTATGAGCCAGAGATGACCAGGACGTGTCATATGGAGATTCCTTGACATCCATGTCCCTACAACTGAGTAACAAAACAATGTTCAGCGAAGGGCAATTCGCACTTTAACCATTCTGTCTGTTCTCACAATTTTCTCCCCCCCAAAACAACAAACAACTCATTGCAGAGCGATACAGACACAAAAATATTCAGAGCCATATGTAAACACGTTAATATACTGACACTCACAGTACACACACGGAGATAGAACCGCACACAAGTAGTGGAATACGGAGACATAGACAGTCGCACACAAATAGACACAAGCACAAGTAAAACACACAGGCTAATACACAGATGAAACGATGTCAGCACATAAATACACAAACACACAGGCACATGAACAAACACACACAAGTGCACATACGGACCCAAAGAGACACAGACACTAGTGCTTATAGGACAGAGATAGATAGGTTTTTGATGAATAAGCATGTCAAGAGTTATGGAGAGTAGTCAGGAGAATGATGTTGAGAAATCTCTAATCTCTCTGGCATTCAGAGTCGATGGGCCGAATGTCCTAATTCTGCATTTTTAATGCTCGTGTGGTGTCATACTATCAGTTATTCTCTTCCTGGAACAGGAGCAGAGAATGAGTTTAATACATATTTGATTGAAAAGGGTCAGTGGTCCTATTGGACAGGTTTAGAGGGCTGAATAGTTTATATCCATGCCTAATTATTCTGTCGTTGTATTTCAAAAAAGGTGGTGATTTCATGTTAGGTTAACACAGTTTAAAATAACAGGTTCCACACTGAAATAAGGTCGCCCCTTTCACTTTAGTGTTGTACTATCTGTAGGGTCCTCATCCTCAGGGAGCAGTGAAGACTCGTTTTTTGAAGATATTCAAGGCTGAGCTCGACTGATCTTTGCTGAACAGGAGAGTCAATATTTATTGGGAACAGACAGGAGATGGATGTTCAAACACAATAGGATCAGTCATGAGCATTCTGACTGGTGGCTCCGAATGGACAACTGCTGCCCCTACCCCATGCGTTGTTCCCTCAATCCACCCTCGAGGCTGTTACAGAGATATACTCCTACCCCTACCCAAGTGTTGTTCCCTCAATCCACCCTCGAGGCTGTTAGAAAGATATACTGCTGCCACTACCCCATGCGTCGTTCCCTCAATCCACCGTCGAGGCTGTTACAGATACATGCTACTGTCCCTACACCATGTGTTGTTCTCATAATCCACGCTCGCTGCTGTTGCAGAGACATACTGCTGCCCCTACCCCATGTGTCATTCCCTCAAGCCACCCTTTGATGCGGTTACAGAAATATACTGCTGGCCCTACCCAATGTGTTGTTCCCTCAATCCACCTCGATGCTGTTACAGGGAAATATTGCTGCCACAACCCTATGTATTGTACCCTCCATCCACCCCTCGAAGCTGTGACAAAGATAGGGGGCCACCTCATTTAGCCAGTCATTATCGTTACCATGAGACTGGAGGAGTATATTCTGCCTATTTAATAAGTTACAGAGGAAAATAGAACTAATCATTTTAGCTCATTGAGTACATTTTACTGCATAGGACGCCATGTAAACATCTGAGCTGTTACACAGGAAGCTGTTGCTAACAGGAAATAGAGAGTAGCGATAAATACTTATTTTCACATTACAAAGCGTAACTGGTGGAGTGCCTCAGAGATCACTATGGGATAATCAACGATCAGTACCTGGACCAAAGATCTGGAGGAATGGTCTGAATATATCAAAGCCCAATTAGCTTAAACACCAAGCTGGTCATCCAGTATGTCATCAAATGGAGGTCGTGTGTGATCAATGTGATATAGGCAAAGGGAGATTAGTGAGCAAACCTTCACCAGATATAGCATAATGTGAGTTGTCTATTTTGGATGGAAGAATAAAACAATGGTAAACAATTTAAGTGGAGAGAGTTTGCAGAACTCTGAGATACAGACGGTATGCATGATCCTGCTACATGAGTCATATGTAGTTCGTCTGCACTTGCTGTAAGTGATTTGGAAGCTAAGTGGAATGATTGTGTTTCTGGCAAAGGGTACTAGGTTTAATCAGGAATGTTTTACTGCATCTGTACTGGTAAAAGTGAGGAGAGCAGATGCTGGAGATCAGAGTCGAACAGTGTGAGGCTGGAAAAGCACAGACAATCAGGCAGCGTCTGAGGAGCAGGAAAAATGGCGTAACGGGTATAAGTCCTTCATCAGGAATATGCCCTAAACATCGAATCTCCTGTTCGTTGGGTGTGCCTGACCTGTTGTGGTTTTCCAGCATCACATTTTTCGAGTCTACATCTGTACAGAGCGTTGCTAAGACCACATCTGGCACATTATGTGCAGTTTTGATCCCTTAACCTAAAAAAACGTTCTAGAAGCTTATCAATAATGTTTTGTTCACACTTTTCCGGAATGAAGGCCTTTTGGTTCTGAAACATTATCAGTTTTGGTCTTAGATGAGAAATCCTTTAGAAGCATACACAATTTTGAGAAAAATCAGCGGGATGCACATTTTCTCTTCTCAGGGAGACAAAAACTATGGCATAAATTTTAAGAATAAAATGCACGGATTTTAGCACAGATATTATGAAAACATCAGCCGATTTTTTAAAATTAAGCATATGCATACCAACAAATCATCAAATTATAAAGCAGGAATTTTCTTTTTTGCTAATGAAAGGCACTGTGTATAACAACAGCACTGATGCATTTGCATATCGTCCATTATGATCCATTCCAGAGAATGTTCACGACGAGCGCACACGGCCCAGTTTGGTGTTCAGTTGACAGAATTGCATGTTTCAACACAGAGAGGGAGAACAATGTTCCCTGCATGAGAAGCAGCAGCCGATTGATCCCTTTATCTTCTTTTGTTCCAACTGGCAACAGTAAATCTCTGACTCACCTCTACCTGATGAGTCTTGGAGTATTCCTGATGAGAGGTTCATTATAATCTCTCTATCGTCTGAAGCAAAGGGAATTCAACTAAATTCAACTATTCTGGGGAGAAGTCACATCACAAGTAGCTTGCCTGAGCAGAATGGGCGGCACGGTGGCTCAGTGATTAGCACCGCTACCTTCTAGCACCGGGGTCCTAGGTTTGATTCCAGCCTCGGGCGGCTGTCTGTGTGGAGTTTGCGTATTCTCCTCGTGTCTGTGTGGATTTCCTCCGGGTGCTCCGGTTTATTCCCACTGGTCCAAAGATGTGCAGGCCATGTGAATTAGCCATGTTAAATTGCCCATAGTGTTCGGTGCATTAGCCAGAGAGAAATGGGACTGGATCAGTTCATCTTGGGAGGGTCAGTGTGGACCTTTTGGGCTGAAGGGCCTGTTTCCACACTGTAGGGAATCTAAACTAATGACCTCAGAGGACCGAATAACATTTGGGACAGTCTATCGTCTATCTATTTGTTATGAGTTCATCTATTATGAAACTCCGGAAAGCTTTCATTTTTCTGTTTGTCTTAACATCTCTGTGTGTGTTTCACATTATTCTAGAAGATGAGCCAGGCTGACATTTATATCATTAGCCATATCACTAAACTTTGAAATTTGTTGAAAAAGTGGAGCAGTGTGACAGCAAAATGAAACACTGACCCTGCAATATTGATTGGACCATAAATGACAAATTCTAAAAGGGCTGTTCAAATGGGAGTTCCCTTGCCCAGAAGTTTGTGGTGCCTGGATGTTTACATTTATTCAAAGTTGTGTCTGTTGAATATTTGATAGACAAGTGAATGTAGGAAAATGGTGCACGTACAGAAGAAGTACTGCTGAGACTACAATCAGATCAGCTACGATCTTAGTGCAATGCAGAGCGAAGACAAAGTGCCTAATGGCCCACTCCTACTCCTCAGTCCGATGTTCCTATATTCCATTCAGCCCCTCATAGCTCCTGCACAGGAGTAGACAGAGGCCAATTGCTCGAAATACCTGGTCCACAGTAATACAGGATCTCCTTCTGTCCCTCACAATTGTCACACAAGGTTTGGCGTGGGTTGAAAAATGTTAATTGAAAACCCAGGCTGGGCTCAAAAGACGCCTCTGGTCTATTAATAGAGTGTCTACTCTCTGCAACTTGTGCTTCATTTGTTGGTCATGGTGCAGATCCAGATTCACTGTGAATACAGTCCCCATACTTCACCCTGAGATGACTCATAAAATGCTTTGATATCTGTAACTGTAACATCCAATAACGGAATGTTCAGGAAAATTACAACCATTAACTTCCTAATTACAGAATATGAGAGCATAAGGAACAGGATCGGATGGTAATTCGGATGGTCAGGCCTGCCGTGCCATTGCCTAAGATTATGGATGATCCACTGTTGTTATCTACTCTGCTTTATTTCCCAATTTTTCACATCCCTCAATTACATGGCAGGTCAAAAACCCACCTACCTCATGTGTCAATACTTTCAGTGATATAGCTACCTAACTCTCTTGACCAGATATTTTCTGACATTCACTATCCTCTGTGATAAGGTTACATGCCCCAAACATACACAATAACCGATTTGTATGTTCAAAAGAGTGAACACACCAGCTCATGTAAGAGTGACAGAGCCTGATATGAAGGCAGGAGTTGAGTCAGGATGGGATCAAGAAACGTTGACTAAATTAAATATAATAGGAATCAGCCACAATTTCTCCACTGGGGGTCAGCCATCGCACAGAGGAAGATGCTCATGGTTGGTGGACATCAATCCTTTCAGTCTCGGGACATCCCTGCATGAGATCCTCAGGGTAGCTTCCTCGACACAATCATCTTCAGCTGCGTCATAAATGTCCTTCCCCATCATTACATCAGAAATGGGGATGATCACTGAAGAGCACACAATGTTCAGAATATTTTCCCCCCTCAACTCCTGAAGCAGTCTATGTCCATGTGCAGCAAGGCCCGGACAGCATTCCAGTTTGTGCTATTAAAGTGTTGGTAAAATTCATGTAATAGCAGGGCCAGACGTTGCACATTTCCACAGTTAAAAGAGGAGCTCATTCAGCATCTCAAGCTGGTTACACATGAATATGAGCCAGCATTCAGCCCATCAAATCTACTAAACAGGAAGAGTGGCAACACATTCAATACTCCTGCCTGTTACATAGGAAGACGAGGCTCTGATCAGCACATCGAACTGTTAAACAGGAACAGGTGGAGCCAACACAGTCTCTCGAAACTGTTCCACGGGACCAGGAAGAAGCCATTCAGCCTCGCAAAGGCTTATACAGGAACAGGAGGATGTCACTGATGCTCCAACATGACAAATCACAGGAGTAGATCTTGATGTTTATCGTAGCTCCACTGTCTGTGGAACAATTGCTACTTTAACGTGGTTTGCTGGCAGTGAGGAGGAAAGCGAGATGTTTTCTGTCAAGTCTCAAGGAGACATCTTCCATCTCCAAGAAGACAAACCCATGTTCTCCGTGGGGATCAGAAGCTGATGGGAATAGATAACTGTTTTAGATTGAAGGTATTGTGGTTGCTGTTGGGATTATGAATAACATGACACTCAGTGCAGGATCACTCAACAAATGCATTGCATTAATATGTGGAGTTTTTATTCAAAATCTGGATTTTCTGCTCTCTCATTGATATGGGGAGTGGGGGTGGTTGGGGGAATGTTTTCAGAGGTACTAAAAGTATCTAGAATTTAATAAAGTTAGTAAAACATGAAGTGGTATCTATCACTTTATTAATGTCTGTTTAGAACATCATGTGTGATTGTCCATCCCCCTGAAGTTCCAACACAATCCCATCTTATTCTCTCACAGTGCGACAGATTAATCTTGACTCACTCCTCATGGTACCATCATCCCAGGGATTAGTTTGGTGAAACTCCTTTGAACTCTCTCTGTGGTAAGGAGATCATTCCTAATAAAGGAGAGAAAATCTGTGGACAATGTCCCAAATACTGCCTCAACCAATCTCTCAGGGATGATCACATTAATTACTTTCCCTCACTTCGCTGTCTCCATTTCTTTCTCATGGCGTAAAAAACATCATTCTCTATATATCGCCACTGATGCGAAATATACATGTTCCTTACATCTGTATGTCAGTGTCAATAAAACCAGCACCAGAGGTGCCGATCGAGATGGACATCACTCTCGGGGACAGACTCAATGAGATGGAATACACCTAAAATAAGGAATAGTCGCCTACCTGATGGAAATGAGCAGAAGCAATATGGGAAACAGGAAGTAGGAGGGAGTTATCTTTCATTTTCTTCTTTTTCACGAGGCATATGAAGCCCTGGTCAGACCAGTATGTTATCCCTATCTTGAACTGAGTGGATGGTTCAGCCGTTCCATTGGACAGTAAAAAGTAAACCACATTGCTGTGGGTTTGCAGTTACACGGAGACCTGACCAAGGAAGGATAACCCATTGCCTTCTCGAAAGGACATGACACAAGCAGATGGGCTTCTGTTTATTACAAATAATGATGGTTTCTTTTAAATTCCATCAACTTGCTTCATGAGACATCAACAGATCATTATTCTGTACCTCTACATGAAGAGTCAATGACTTGAGCACCACGCACTATCTTCCTGTCTGACAGATTCTATGGAGAGAACAAGTTAAACATCTCAAGTACAATTCTTTTTGCATGGGCATGTGGTTAGAAGGGACTTGAAACAGATGAATCCAGATTTCATAGTGGCACAAATAAAGAAGTTTATTCAGAAGTTGTACTGAGGCTGACGATTAGACTGGGACATCATAACGGTGGTACTGGGCAGGATTGGTGAGTGGGGAGGATATGGAAATGTAGATCTGTGCAGGGCTAGAAGGATTATAGAGTTTGAGAACAGTCTGATTCCTTCTCGCATATCAGTGAGCAATTTATAAATAGTAATTTGCTTTGTAGAATTTATCAGGAAAGGAATTTTTGATTGGAAGTGAAGACACTGATTTCCCCTTTCCAAAATTTACCTAACATGAGCAGAAACACAGTTCAGCCCGGTTTTATAGACAAAGAGAATGACTTACTAGGAACACCAACGATACCATTACCTCTGATTCTATCTTCTCCCTCTCAAATTGCAGAATAAATTCAATCATATTGTGATTACTGCTTCCTTCGTGATCCTTCACTTTCAGTTCTCTTAAATAGTCTGCCTCATTGCACAACACTAAACCCAGTATTGCCTATTTCTGAGTAGGCTCCACTACAAGCTGCTCCAAAAAAGCCCTATCGAAGATACTCCACAAATTATTTTTCTTAAAAACCACTACCAACCTGATTCTCTCAGTCCCCCCGTCTATTTAAATCTCCCATGACTACTGCACTTTGCTTTTGCTATGCATCTTTTCTGTCTCCTGGTGTATATTGTGCCGCAGCGCCTGACTACGTTTTGGAATCCTGAACATAACGCCATCTATGTATCTTTATTCAACCTTTCGGGATACTCTATTCGACCCACACTGATTTTGTGCCATCTGACCCTACTTTATGTCATTCAGTCAGAACGTTATACAGTCAGAGAGATGTACAGCATGGAAACAGATCCTTCAGTCCAACTCGTCCATGCCGACCAGGTTACCCAACCTAATCTAGTCCCATTTGCCAACACTTGGCCTATATCTTTCATACCCCTCCGATTGGCATACCCATCCAGACGCCTTTTAAATATTGGAATGGGACCAGTGTCCATCACTTCCTCCCACAGTTGTTTCCATACACACACCACCCTGTGCATGAAAAAACTCATCCACAAATTCAATCAATAAGCACATCGACCTGGACCCCAATATACCAGCCAGTGCAACGGACAGCTGGAACTGACAACCGGAAGCGGCAGATTCAAACCACTATAAATGCTGGAGGAAAGATCACAGGAGCGCTTCACAGGAGAATGAGGATGTCACCTAGACAGGGGACGAAACGTCTGCAACATAAATTCCCAGCTCGGCGAACAGAACCACCACAACGAACACACGAGCTACAAATCTTCTCACAAACTTTGAATATTCTCTGTGACCAGGATTGAGAGTCCTGAATGTTGTGCTGCCTACCTGGTGCTTGCTTTTGGGATATGTCATCTGGCGTGCAGACGAACTTGGAGTGGGAGCGGAATGAGTCAGTGGCTAGTGTTCGTGTAGGTGCCAATGGCTGGACAAGCAAATGACAATGAGAAGAGGACGGTAAATACAGAACTGAACTGTTATATCGGAATGCAAGGAAGAAATAATATAAATAAGCTTGTGACTCATACGCAAATTAGCATATATGACGTGGAGGGCATCACAGTGACATCACTTAAAGAGGATCAGGAGTGGGAGCTGAATATTCAAGGGTATTCATCCTGTCGAAATGATAGGCATGTGGGCAGAGAGACAGATTTGTCTCATTCGTAAGAAATGGAATTGAATCAATTAGAAGAAATGAAATAATCTCAGATGGTGTAGAATCTGTGTCGGTAGAACTGGGGAAGCAAAAAGCTGAAAAAATGCTGTTGCAGTTATATACAGGCCGCCAAACAGTAGTCAGGAGCTGGGGTGCAAGATACACAGGAGATAGAAAGATCTGTAGGAAAGGCAACGTTACAGTGATCATGTGGGATTTCATTGTGCAGGTGGACTGGGAATTCAGTTTGATAGTGGTTTATAGGAAAATGAATTTGTGGAATGTCTATGAGATGGCTTTTTGGAGCAGATTGAACAGGCAGACTAGATGAGGGGAGCTTTGGATAAACAAAAACCATAGGAGGCAGTGATCGTAATATGATTGAACTTACTCTGCAATTTCAGGTGGAGAAGTTAGAATCAGAGGTAATGGTATTACAGCTGAATAAAGGCAATTACAGAGGCATAAGAGGGGAGCTGGTAGAATTAACTGGGATACAGGCCCAGAAGGAAAGACCGTGGACAAGCAATGACAGGAGAGTTTTGGAGTAATTCAGGATGCACCAGAGATTTATCTTGAGGAAAAAGAGGCATGATAGAGAGAGGATGAGGCATCCATAGCTGACTAGGGAAGTCAGAGGCAGCATAGAAGCAAATGAGAACGCATATAATGTGGCGAGTGGCTGTTTGGAAAAACCAGAGGATTGGGAAGCTTACAAAGACAAAATGGAGAGCAAACAAAATAAAATAAGGAGGGAGATTATTAAATATGGGGGTAAGCTATCCACTGACATTAAGGAAGTCTTACGAGCTTCTTTCAATTTATCAAGTACAAAAGAGAGGCAAAAGTAGACATTGAACTGCAGGAAAATGATACTGGAGAGGTAGTAGTGGTGAACAAGAATAGGCCGAGGAACTGAAAAATTTGGTCACGGTGGAAGATACGAGTAATACCTTCACATTCAAGACAGTGAGGGGCCAGAGCTGAATATGCTGGCCACCACCATGGAGAGCGTGCTAGAAAAAACTGAATAACCAGCAGGTTGTTAATTATCCTGGACCGGATGGACTACATCCCAGAGGTATAAGGAAGATAGCTGCAGAAGGTGTGGGGGGACAGTGGTGATCTTTCAGGAATCACTAGAGTAAGGAACGATCCCAGAGCACTGGACACCCTCTATCGTGACACCCCATTGTAATAAGGGAGTGAGGAAAAAGACAAAAAATATCCACAATTAATGGCTTAACTTCGGTCTTGGGTATGATCCTGGAATCCATTGTGAAGGATGAGATTTCTGAATACTTGGAAGTGCTTGGTAAAATGGAACAAAATCTCTTCATCAAGGGAAGGTCGTGACTGACAAATCTGTTGGAATTATTTGAAGAGGAAATGAGCAGGCTTGACCAAGCACAGCCAATGGATGTTATCTACCTGGATTTCAAGAAGGCCTTTGACAAGGTGTCACACAGGAGATGACTGAGTATGATAAGGGCCCGTGGTGTTAGAGGTAAGGTAGCGGCATGAAATACTTGCGTGCCAAATAACATAAACAGCAAGGGACAGACAGAACTGAGCTATCCCACAACGAATGCATCAGATTTAAACAATGCAGTCCTCCTAGTCCGATCATGGATGGTGTTGGCTGATTAAACAACTCACTGGAGTCTCCACAAATATTCCCATCCTCAATGATGGAAGAGCCCAGCACATCAGTGCAAAAGGTAAGGCTGAAGCTTTCGCAGAAATCTTCAGTCAGAAGTTTCGACTGAATTGTCCATTTCGACCTTCTCCAGTGGTCCCCATCATTACAGATAGCAGTCTTCAGCAAATTCGATTGACTGATGTCAAGAAATGATTGAAGGTACTGTGTACTGCAAAGGCTATAACCCCTGATAACCTGCCGGTAATAGTCCTGAAGACTTGTACTCCAGAACTTCCCGCTTCCCTAGGCAAGCTGTTCCAGTACAGTTGCAAACCGACAATGGGAAAAAAAAACTGTTCAAGTATGTACTGTACATAAAACGCAGGACAAATTCAACCCGACCCAATACCGCCTTATCAATGTACTCTTCATCATCAGTAAAGTGATGAAAGTTGTCATCAATCGTGTTATCAAGCAGCACCTGCTCAGCAATAGCCTGCTCAGTGACGCCCCTTTTGGGTTTTGCCAGAGACACTCAGCTCCTGACCTAATCACAGCCTTGGTTCAAACATAGAAAAAGGAACCAAATTCCAGCCCTTGACATCAAGGCTGCTTTCTTTCAAATGTGGCATCAAGGAACTTCAGCAAAACGAGTTTCGCGGGCCAACACTTCATTATTGGAGTCATAACTGACAGATAGGAAAACAGTCATTGTTATTGGAGGTCAGTCATCTCAGTTCCAGAACATCTCTGCAGTAGTCCCTCAGGATAATGTTGATGCAGGTTTGCTCCATCAACTGGAATGTTCATTTACAGACGTTTCATCACCATACTACATAAAATCTTCAGTGGCCATCCGGATGAAACCTAGGTCCAAACATCTTCAGTAGCTTCATCAATGACCTTCTCTCTATCATAAGGTCAGAATGTGGATATTCGATGATGACTGCACAATGTTCAGCACCATTCGCAAATGCTCAGATACTGAAGCAGTCCGTGCCTAAATGCAACAAGATCTGGACAATCTTCAGACATGAGCTGACAAGTGGCAAGTAACATTCGCGTCACACAAATGTCAGACAATGAACCTCACCAGTAAGAAACAATATAAACACTTGGTATTCAGCAGCATATTTGTCACTACATTCCCCATTCCACACCCTCTATCAGTACACTTGGGGTTACCATTGTCCAGAACTTCAACTGGACTCGCCACATAAATATAAGAGCCGATGAGAGATTAGGAATACTGCGGGAGTAACTCACCTCCTGTCTTCCCAAAGCATTTTCACCATCTACAAGGCACAAGTCAGGAGTGAGATGGAATTCTCCCACTTGCCTGAATGAGTGCAGCCACAATGATACGAAAGAAGCTTGACTCCATACAGGACAAAGCAGCCCTTTTGATTGGCACCACATCCACAAGCATTCACTGCCTCTACGACCAACGCTTCGTAGCAGCAGTGTGTACTATCTACAAGATGCACTGCAGAAATTCTTCAAAGATCCTCAGACAATACCTTTCAATCCTTCAAGCCCTTCCATCTAGAATGACAAGAGCATCAGGCTTTTGCGAACACCACCACATTCAAACTCCCCTCCAAACCAGTCAACATCCTGAGTTGGAAATATATCACAATTCTTTCACTGTTGCTGGGTCAAAACCCTGTAACTCCCTCCCTCATAGCATTGTGGGTCAATGCACAGCAGGTGGACTGCAGCGGTACAAGAAGGCAGCTCAGCACCACCTTCTCAAGGGGACAACTAGGGACGGACAAGAAATTGTGGTCCCGTCCAGCGATTCTCATATCCGAAAACAAATGTTAAAAGTTCCAAGTTGAGCGCCTTGATGGGACAAGTAGTCTGATTTGAACATGAACAGGAAAGCAGGGTTCCTGATGATGAACATTTTAGACCATTCTGTTATTAGAAAGGTGTTCAGTGTTCCATGATGTATTGTTGCTGAACGCTGTGATAAATTGCACCTGTTTTGTTAAATACAACAACATTAGCGTAACAGGATCGATCCTTCAAAAATACCAAATTGAAAATGGCAATCATCATAGAGACTCACAGATAGCAGCTTACATTCAACATATTACTTCGCTAATGACTGGCACTGAATACTCCCACCATCCATACACCGGGAGTTACCATTGACCAGAAGGTGAGGTCAAATCAACGTACAGATACAAGGGTTACAAGAGCAGGTCTGAGACTTTCAACTCTGCACTGAATAATAGACTGGATGACAATAAGGGCATGAGATATAACAAAAGATTTAGGCTATTCAGCCTATCTCTTCATTCTGAAATTGTGCCATTTTGTCATAGTCTCTAAGACGAATGGAAATGTCTTCTATACTCTAACTGTATAAATCTTTGCAGTAGTCGGTCAGCTTCAATCAGATGCGCCCCCCTCCCCCCACCCATTCTTCTAAATTCCATTGAGTACAGACACAGAGTCCTGAACTGCCGCTCATATGACAAGCCATCATTCCCAAGATAAATTAGATTACTTACAGTGTGGAAACAGGCCATTCGGCCCAACATCTCCACACCGACCCGCTGAAGCGCAACCCACCCAGACCCATTGCCCTACACTTACCCCTTTACCTAACACTACGGGCAATTTAGCATGGCCAATTCACCTAATCTGCACATTTTTGGACTGTGGGAGGAAACCGGAGCACCCAGAGGAAACCCACGCAGACACGGGGACAATGTGCAAACTCCACACAGTCAGTCGCCCGAGGCGGGAATTGAACCCGGGTCTCTGGTACAGTGAGGCAGCAGTGCTAACCACTGTGCCACCGTGCAGCCCAATCATGGGCTAACACCCGTAGATCAATCCCCAGAACAGCTCACAATAATCTAAATGCCGTCTAACCATAGTCCATTACATTCTCAGGGGTATGTCTCCGCTTTTCTATTCTCACTCTCTTAAAATGAATGTTAACATTGCATTTGCTTTCCTAACTGCCAACTGCACCTACGCATTAACCATAAGAGAGGGCGAGGACTCAACTCCCAGCCTGACCTGCTGCCCTATAATGTGCCGACTGATGTAATGGGATAACAACAGATGCCATACCCGAGCCTGCACGCATCCCTAGAACATCTGGACAACAAGGACACCGACACCAGACTCCTGCTCATTTACTAAAGCACCACCTTCAAAATCATGATCCCTTACAGACTGGTCACATAACTCCACGACCTTGGTCTCAGTTCGATTCTCTGCAACTGGCTCCTCAAGATTGTGACCCACAATCGTGAAGATAGGTAAAATCACCTCCTCCACAATAACAATCAGCACTAAAGCTGCTGAAGGATGTGTTCTCAACACTCGACAATACTCCCTGTGCACCCATGGCTGTACCCTCAGCCCACTACTGTCCTCCCTGTACACCCACGGCTATGCCCTCAGCACCTTACTGTACGCCCTGTACACCCACGGCTGTGTCCTTAACTCCCCACTGTCCTCCATGCACACCCACGTCTGTGCCCTCAGCCCCTTACGGTACTCCAGCTACATCCACGGCTGTGACCTCAGCCCCTTAATGTGTTCCCTGTGCACCCACGGCTGTACCCTCAGTCAACCACTGTACTCCCTGTACAACCACGGCTGTGTCCTCAGCCATCTACGTACTCCCTGTACAGCCACGGCTGAGTTTCCAAATTCCAAACAACGCCAGCTACAAGTTCGATTATGACATCACTATAGCAGTATGGATATTAAACAACAATGCGTCAGAATCTAGAAAGGCGATAGAGAGCTTGGTGTCATGATCTGTTGATAATGACCTCTCTCTCTAATCCGGCAAACGTAAAGGACTGATCACTGACTTTTGGAAGAAAGGAGGGGAACATACCCCATCTACATCAACCGTTTGAGGGAGTGAAGAGCATCAAGTCCCTCGGAGTGATGATAACTCACAACCTGTCCTGAAATTCTCACATAGGTCCGACGGTCGGGAAGGTTCAACAATGCCTCTCCTTCTTGAGGTGATACAGGAGATTAGAGAGTACATTCATCAGTCTAATAACAGTCAGAAAGTAACTTTTAATGAACCAGCTGCTCTGTGTTTTCAAGCTTCCATATCTTTTAGCCTGATGGAAGATGTTGTGGGAGACCATTACTGAGGTGTGATTGGTCTTTGATAATTTTAGAACAAAAGGTTCATATCTTGCAGGATGCTTACAATTAAAAACAGATACTAATAACAAAATGTGCAGGGCTATGGGGACAATACAGGAGAATAATATTAGAGATATCGGTCATTCCAAACTGGAAGAGACAATGGGCTAAGCTTTCACCGCCTTTGTTGTAATAATTCTATGTTATGCATTGAAAGCATTTGTAGAGTGGGGAGACAAGCTTGTTCAATGAAGGACACAGAATGTTCCATCATCAATAATCTATCCCTATTATTTCATGAAGTTCGGCTGCCTCTAAAATATATTGTTTAAAAACTCCTGAGATTTATAGGATGTTCAGAATTGTTTTTACTTTCTATCTTAAAGAAGAAACAGATTTCGGTTGTAATTCAGGTGTCACAGGAATACCAACTGTAACAGAACGAGAAATGACCACATTTTCCAAATTCAACGTGTAGAATACCAACTTCAACGTGTAGACCAGTCAAGAAACATGAAATATAGTGATAATGAAAACATGAAATATAAACAGAAATTGCTGGAGAAACGAAAAAGATGAGGAAGTATTTGCAGAGAGCAACAGAATTAACATATGTCATATGATGTGACACTGTTCTGAAAAGTCATATTAGAATCAAAGTTCAATTTTTTTTTGCATCTCTGCTCAGATGTTACCAGATCTACTGAGTTTCTCTCCAGCTCTTTTGATTTCTTTCTTCTTTCTGAACTGTGACAAAGTGCCTGATCTGAATGATAACAACAAAGTTGTTATCTCAGTCGAATCTTGAGTAATTTGTTATGGACATTAAATGAGAAATTACAAAGTTCCTCTGTTTGACAGGGCTCTAAATATCGATGACGTATTGTGTTGTGAGAACTTGCGATGAAAATGTTGAAACAAAACAGAAGTTGCTGCAACTGCTCAGTAGGTCTGGGAGCATCTGTGCAGAGAAATCAGGGTTAACATTTCAGGTCCAGTGCCCCTTCCTGAGAACTGATGGTAATACGGAAAATGTTGGTTAATATGCAGAAAAGACTGGATGGTGAAATTGGATGAGAAACCATCACTATTCAAGAAAATCGGAACCTGGAATTCATTCAAAATTAAGAAAGGATTTCTTGTACTCTCTCTTCTATCGCTTGGTCCTTGTTCAGGTTGTACATGTATTATATATTCCTAAATCTCCATCAAGTGCAGACGACATGTTTTTTTTCTCCCCTACTGTGGTGTTCCAATAGTTTTGATTATTTTCCAGTATGTATTTGCTTCCAATTCAAGGTGGATATGAGAATATGGTTTGACCTTCTGCAGTTTGCCCATAATATAGAATTTAATTGAATATTTATCCCCATCACACCCGTTGAATTAAACAAACAATGCATGAGTCCACGTCCATCCTGCAGATGAAACATTCCGTCAGCTCTGGCTATTGCAGGGAATGCTTCAAAGAACAGTGCCACACAAAATGCTGATGTTCCAGCGCAAGATGCCAAACCCAGTTTATCCTAATTTATTTACAAGGTTTATAAATAAATCATGCAGAGGGGCGGGGGGCGGAGTGTAAAAAGTGAATTCAACTCTGTGTCGAAAATGCTATTTGTGGCTCTCTCATAAAATGTGTGAACTACATCAGTCATAAATTCACCAAAATGGGGAAAGCAAGAAACTAGGATTGTCATATAACCCTCTGAATAACATCTAGGGAACAGAAAGGAAATCACGGCTTGTTTGTGATATTCAGAAATGACGATTGTGAGAATGTGGAGGTGGGGAGCAGTGAAATGATGATCAATGTTGTGGATGACACAAAGATGGGCTGGGTGGATCACAGTCAGGAGGGAAGTGTTAGGCTACAAAGGGATATAAACAAATTATTCAATAGCCAGATCAATGGCCTGATGAAATTTAACACCGATAAATTGGGAAGATGCAAGTCAGAAGTAACAAGACAAGTAAGTACTCAAAAGTTGAAAGAGGAGGGCTAAATTTGCTCGTTTTTTCTTTGCAGCAGGAAAGGTTGTGGAGGAAATCTGGTACAGGTATACAAGAGCATAAGGGGTTTGGAGAGGATCAACAGCCAACAGCTGTTTTCCTGAGTCAAAGGATCAAAAGAAAAGGACACACTTTTAAAGAGAAAGGGAGGGGTTTGAGAGAGAATTTGTGGAACGTGTTTCGAACTGAGAGGGTAGCCTGAATCTGGAATGCGTTGTCTAGGAAGGTGGTTGAGGCAAGTAAACTCACAAACGTTTAAAAAGCCTTTGAATATGCACTTGCTGGCACAGGCGTGATGAGCCTGTTTTTCATTGCATGATTCTTTGCAGTGGCAGCCATGAACACTCTGGTATATTCTGAAACAATAAGCAATGGCATTTGCTGTTTTGTTCCTTTGATGGTACTCAGTAAGTTTCTGTATTACAAAGCAGCAGCATCTCATGCAGCTTCAGCACTTACTCAACCAAAGTCAGCCCAGCCATCTCTGGGAACATCCAGGGTAATTCACATGCTCTGTGCAAGCATTGGCCAACAACAGTACTGACACTATTCTAGCTGTTGGCCACCATTATTATAGTTACAGCCATAATTTGAACACAGCTTTTAGAACATAGAACATAGAACATAGAACAATACAGCGCAGTACAGGCCCTTCGGCCCTCGATGTTGCGCCGATCAAAGCCCACCTAATCTACACTAACCCACTATCCTCCATATACCTATCCAATGCCCGCTTAAATACCCATAAAGAGGGAGAGTCCACTACTGCTACTGTCAGGGCATTCCATGAACTTACGACTCGCTGAGTGAAGAACCTACCCCTAACATCAGTCCTATATCTACCCCCCCCTTAATTTAAAGCTATGCCCCCTTGTAATAGCTGACTCCATACGTGGAAAAAGGTTCTCACTGTCAACCCTATCTAACCCCCTAATCATCTTGTACACCTCTATCAAATCACCCCTAAACCTTCTTTTCTCCAAAGAAAACAACCCCAAGTGCCTCAGCCTTTCCTCATAGGATCTTCCTACCATACCAGGCAACATCCTGGTAAACTTCCTCTGCACCCGTTCCAGTGCCTCCACATCCTTCCGATAGTATGGCGACCAAAACTGCACACAATATTCCAGATGCGGCCGCACCAGAGTCTTATACAACTGCAGCATGACCTCAGGACTCCGGAACTCAATTCCTCTACCAATAAAAGCCAGTACGCCGTATGCCTTCTTCACTGCACTATTTACCTGGGTGGCAACTTTCAGAGATCTGTGTACATGGACACCAAGATCCCTCTGCTCTTCCACACTACCAAGTAGTCTACCATTAGCCCAGTAATCCATCTTTTTATTACTCTTACCAAAGTGAATCACTTCACACTTAGCTACATTGAACTCCATTTGCCACCTTTCTGCCCAGCTCTGCAGCTTCTCTATATCCCGCTGTAACCTGCCATATCCTTCCTCACTGTCTACAACTCCTCCGACTTTCGTATCATCCGCAAACTTGCTCACCCAACCTTCTAACCCTTCCTCCAGGTCATTTATAAAAATGACAAACAGCAATGGTCCCAAAACAGATCCTTGCGGAACACCGCTAGTGATGTCACTCCAAGATGAACCTTTGCCATCAACTACTACCCTCTGTCTTCTTCCAGAGAGCCAATTCCTAATCCAAACCTCCAACTCACCCTCAATGCCATATCTCTGTATTTTCTGCAGTAGCCTACCATGGGGGACCTTATCAAACGCCTTACTAAAATCCATATATACCACATCTACCCCTTTCCCCTCATCTACCTCCTTCGTCACCTTCTCAAAGAATTCAATAAGGTTTGTGAGGCACGACCTGCCCTTCACAAAACCATGCTGACTATCCTTGATCACATCATTCTTATCCAGATGTGCATAAATCCTATCCCTTACAATTCTCTCTAAGACTTTGCCCACAACAGAAGTGAGACTCACTGGCCTATAGTTACTAGGATTATCCCTACTCCCCTTCTTGAACAAGGGAACCACGTTTGCGAGCCTCCAGTCCTCTGGCACTACTCCTGTCGACAAAGAGGACACAAAAAACAAGGCCAATGGCTCTGCAATCTCCTCCCTTGCTTCCCAGAGAATCCTAGGATAAATGCAATCAGGCCCAGGGGACTTATCTATTTTCACCCTTGCCAGAATTTCCAACACCTCTTCTCTACATATCTCAAAGCCATCCATTCTACTTATTCGTGCCTCAGTATTCATATCGACAACAATGTCCTGTTCCTGAGTGAATACTGACGAAAAGTATTCATTCAGCGCCTCCCCAATCTCTTCAGCATCCACACGCAACTTCCCATTACTATCCTTGATTGGACCTATTCCTTCCCTAGTAATTCTTTTGTTCCTAACATACCTATAGAAAGCCTTAGGGTTTTCCCTAATCCTACCAACTAAGGACCTTTCATGTCCCCTCCTTGCTGCTCTTAGCTCTCTCTTCAGGTCCTTCCGGGCTACCTTATAACTCTCAATCGCCCCTATTGAACCTTCACGCCTCATCTTTACAAAGGCCGCCCTCTTCCATTTAACAAGGGATTCCAACTCCTTATTAAACCACGGCTCCCTCACAGGACCCTTTCCTCCCTGCTTTTCCTCCATTATAATAAACACCTCTAGCAATAAGGATGTTAATTCGCTGAAGCATAACAAATTATTTCCCAGGTATTCACTTTGACAAACAGCAAGTTTTCCTGTGTTTTTTCTGCCAGTTGTTTCTCACAGAATTCCCCAACCCACCCTCTTTCCACTTTATCATGTTCTTATGCACTGTCTCTCTGCTCTCACACACCTCACTCCCTCACATCCCCCACACTCTCCATCCATATTTATTAATCCCTGAAAAACTTGCGCCCAACTCACATTTTGGACTTCTCTCAGCATGGTCATTAGATTGGCCGTGCCTGATGTCCTATTCACCTCGACCTTCTGCTCAGTTCCTGATCTGCTGCTTTGGTTCTCACTCTCCTGGTTTATTCAAATCCATCTGACTTGCACGAGCACACCTCCCGACAAGGATGTTGGTGCTCGACCAGTTAAGATACAACCTGTATTCTTTGTACAGGTGCTCGCCTGTCTTGGAAGAGATCGCAATGCTCCAGCAATCTGAAATCCCCACCCTTGAACGAGCTTGTTAACAACGTGTTAAGCTAGACTGTCTTCCTCATGCATCCCTCTTTTCCACATGGCATGGGGAGTAATCCAGACATGAAAGAGAATTGCTTTCTCTCTCTGTCTCTGCCTCTCTCTCCGTCTGTCTCTCTCGCCCTCTCTCTCTCGCACCCACCCCCCCCCACACAAAAAAAACACACACACATTCAGAAGACAGACAGACAGATAGACACCAAATTACTTTGCAGAAGAATACAAATAACCTTAAAATAATGGAAATTATGACTGGAATGAAGGATTTAGTTCAAGGGAGGATGAGAGAAATTGTGCTTCTTCTTCATGCCAGTTTGCTCGCTGAGCTGGAGAGTTCATTTTCAGATGGTTCATCACTGTACGAGGGAACATTATCAGTGAGCCTCTGTTAAAGTGCTGGTATTATGTCCCACTTGCTATTTATGTGTTTAGGTTTCCTTCAGTCAGTGATGTAATTTCCAGTATTGGTGATTTTATGTCCGGTTCTTTTTCTCAGAGAGTGTTAGATGGAATCAAAATCGATGTGTTTGTTGATAGAATTCCGGTCGGAACGCTCTACTTCTCGGAAGTCTCGTGCGTGTCTCTGTTTGATTTGTCCTAGATGGACCCAGTCGAAATGGTGTACTTCCTCATCTGTATGTAAGGATACTAGTGATAGTGGGTCATATCTTTTTTTCTGGATAGCTGTTGCTCATGTATCCAGGTGGCTAGTTTTTTGCCTGTTTTTCCAATGTAGTGCTTGTTACAGTTCTTGTAAGACTTATTCTTCCTGGAGGAGAACAGACAAATATGTGAACTTATTGCGGTGCTCAAAAGTATGAAATAAAGTTGTAGAGTAAAACAGGAATACTCTGTTTCCATTAGTTGGCATTACAGCATCAGGGAGTTCTAATTCCAAGATTGTCAATAAAAGAACCAGGTTTGAGATTAGGGAAAACTTCTTTATTGAGAGAGTTGTTAGGATTTGGAATGGATTGCCTGGGAGAGTTGTGGATGAAGATCAAAAAGAGATCTGGATATGTATTTGGAAATATGAATTTAACAGGCTGCAGAGATAAGGCTAGCAAATGGGAGGGGCTTTGGAGACATTCCTGGAGCCGATGCACACACTCTATCATGTGTCTGATGTGAATAAAAGTCAGTATACGATTATTTCCCATTGTAAATGCTCGCGCATATATGATTATTTAGTGCAGCATAAGCATTTAAAATGCAAGAATTGCAAGACCATCTTCATTATATAGTCTAATTATTGCTCAGAACATGAATATTTTAAATTTTGAATTCCAATTACGAAAACAAATCTGTCATTGCTTTGGCACAAGTCTCTTTGAAAAGATCTGACTTTAACTCACACGATAATATGTTTATTGTTTTTGTTCACTGTCTGCATTTCAAATTAAATAACATTTTTTCTAAAACTTAAACGTTTTCAAATTAGTGTTCACTAAAATTTGATAACAGAAATCATTTATTTAGTTTAATATTCACAGTGCATGTTGAATTATAGCCATTTCTAATTCGCTGGCAAATAGATGAAGCTTGTACATTTCAGTGAGAAATTAAACTGATTTATTATGTATAAATGTATAAGAACGCTAATTCTATTTGATTATTCAATCGTTTGCTCGCCCTGAACATGTAATCATTCAGAAGCCAACCGCTTTCAAAATGTTGGAGTGACAATGCATTGTTTTGAATCCTGATATTGTGTGTGTGTAATTCTGATCGCCAGACGAGTTACAACCATGTTGTTGGATCGAAATAAAATAACATGTACATTCTTTATTTCTATGTTAGAACATCTTGACAGGAATTTATTTTTTTGATCCGTAAATATAGAATCAACCTAGTTATTTTCAGAGATTATAGTTCAGTTGTATAATCATAGTTGATGTCTTATTTTTGCCTAATTCACTCAACTTAGCAAACATCTGATTGATACATGGGTCACCCAACAGATTGTAGCTGAAGAAGAGCAGCAAATTACAAGTCAAGAATCACGTTAATAACTGAACTTGGCGGAGCCTGCCTGATGTCGGACACCACACATACTGGCATTCAGTTGAATGGAACAATGAACAAAATAACTGGAAGTTTTGGGCTAACGCTCCTCCCCAGCTTCCTGATCTTGCACATATCACTCCCTCAAGCATTCAAGAATTGATAAAAATCCACAGGCTGGGTGAAACGTAAAACACAGAACAGTACAGCACATTGCAGACCCTTCGACCCTTGACGTCCTGACAATCTTTTATCCTACTCCAAAATTCAACGTACCCAGACATGCTGGTCCGGTGATAGGTACAGTGCAAAGTCAGCCATTCTTACTTCCTGTTCTTTTCTGATGTGCAGCTGCCTTGAAATATCTGTTCAAACCAAACAGATTGAATGAAATTCAAGCAGTCGAGACGACGTTCATGACTGTGTATTTCAATCAGGATTTAATGATGGATGAAATTCCAGAATAACATAATCAATGAATGAATGACCATAAACTCAACTGGACTCGTCACAGATAAGAGCAGATCAGAGGCTAGGAATCCTGTGGGATTAACTCACCTTCTGACTTCCCAAAGCCTGTCCAACATTTACAAGGCACAAGTCAGGAATGAGATGTAATAATCCTCACTTGCCTGACTGAGTGCAGCCCCAACAACACTAAAGAAGCTTGACACCATCCAGGATAAAGCAGCCCATTTGATTTGCACCACATCCACAAGCATTCACTCCCTTCACCACGGTCGCTCAGGAACAGCAGTGCGTACTATCTACTAGACACAATGCAGAAATTCCACAAAGATCCTCAGAGAGCTCCTTCCAATTTCACGAACACTTCCATGTAGGATGACAAGGGCAGTAGACTTTTGGGAGCACCACCAACTTCAAATTCCCCTCCCAACCAGTCAACATCCTGATTTGGAAATATATCGCAGTTCCTTCCCTGTTGCTGGTTCAAAACACTAGAATTCCCTCCTGAATCACTAGTGGGTCAACGCACAGCACGTAGATTGCACCAGTTCGAGAAGGTATCTCACCACCACCTTCTCAAGGGCAACTCGGGACGGGCAAGAAATGCTGGGCCCATCCAGTGTTGCCCACATCCAAAAAATATTTTCTTAAAAATAAATTTTTCCAAGTCGAGCATCTCGATGGGACAGATTATCTGATTTGAACACGAACAGGAAAACAGTGTTTCTAATAGTGAATATTTTAGACTTTTTCTGTTATTGGAAAGGTGTTCCGTATTCGATGACATATTGTTGCTGAGTGCTGTGATAAATTGCACCTTTTTAGTTAAAATCAACAATACTGGTGTAACAGGCTCAATCCTTCAAAATGACCAGATTACAAATGAAAATCATAGTAGAGACAATGTACTCCCGCCAGGTAAGACTCACAGATAGTAGCTTACATTCAACAGATTAATGGACTACTGGCTACACTGAATCCTCCCAACGTCTATATCACAACGGTTACCACTGACCAGAACGCGAAGTCAAATCAACTTATAATTACAAGAGCAGATCAGAGACTTAAAATTCTGCACTGTGCTGGTTTAGCATTGTCTCTCTGTCTAGTGGAAATATGTTCTACACACTGACAGTATCAATCTTTGCAGTAATCAATCGGTTTCAATCAGATGCCCCCCCCCCGCCATTATTCTAAGTTCCATCGAGTACACACACTGCCGCTCATATGACAAGCCGTCATTCCTCAGCAGCTCACAATATTCCAAATGCCGTCTGACCATTGCCCATTACATTCTCAACAGTATGTCTCCTCTCTTGTATTCTTGTTCTCTTGAAATGAACGCGAACATTGCATTTGCTTTCGTAACTGCCAACTGAACCTGCACATTAACCATAAGGGAGGATGAGTGCTTCAATATCCTTTTGTGCTTCAGATTGAATGGATACTATTCGAACATAGTGTCTGCCTCTATTCCGATTATCAAAGTGAATAATCTCACACGATTCTATAGTGTGTTCCATCCGCCACATGTTTTCCCACAGTCCAAAACTGTCCAAGTCTTTCTGCAGCCTCCCCACTTCCTCAATATCATCTTCCCAGCAAACCATCACTGCATCATCTTCAAACTTAGCAAAATTGCCCTCAGCTCCTTTGTCCAATTTGTCCATATATAATACATTTCCTGGCTCCCTTAGGACTGTCCACCATCTACAAGGCACAACACTCAAGGTGCTTGACTCCATTCATGTTGAAGCAATGGCTTGAGTGGAATTACATCTGTAAAGTCTTCACTCCCTGCTCCACTGAATCTCAGTAGAAGCACACCCTGCCCCGTTTTATGGTGAGTTTACTTCATTATTGTTCACAATCCCAATCTATTGATGGCATTCTGTCTGGACAAACTGTGTGTTAATGACGATGGAGGGAGGTGGGGGAAGGAATGATTATGATGAATAACTGTGTGACTGCCAGGTTAAAACCTGCCCCGACAGCCCCGGATGTATCTGTGCCCGCTGTCACCGCTGCAGACATGATCAGTCTTCCTGATAGTCAAGGCAAGGGAATCGACAGACCTGGACGATGTTCCTGGCTGTGTACTCAGAGCCTATGAGGACCAACTGGTAGAGGTATTCATTTACAACTACAGCTTCTCCCTCTTACAAGCCGAAGTCCCAAACTGCTTCGAGAAGACCACCATCATCCTCATAAGTGAGAAAGCACATGTAACGTGCCTTAATGACTACCGCCCAGTGGCTCTGACCTCAATAAACATGGAGTGATTTGAAAGGCTGGTTATGGCCCACATCACCTCCAGTCTCCCAGCCTGACCTGATCCCTTATAATTTGCCTACTGATGTAACAGGTCCAGAACGGATGCCATACCCCGATCCCTGCACTCATCCCTGGGACATCTAAACAACAAGGACACTTACACCAGACTCCTGCTCACTGACTACAGCTCCACCTTCAACATCGTTATCCCCTCCAGACTGATCTCAAAATTCCGTGACCTTAGTCGCGGCTCCAACCTCTGCAACTGGATCCCCCGGTTGTGGTGCACCTCGACCACAATCACACTCAACACTGGATACACCAAGGATGCGTTCTCAGCCCCCTACTGTACTCCCTGTCCACACACGGCTGTGTCCCTCAGCCCCCTACTGTACTCCCTGTCCACACATGGCTGTGTTGCCAAATTCCAAACAACGCCAGCTGCAAGTTCGCTGATGACATGCCCATGCAAATACAGGTATCCCCTGCTTTTCAAAAGTTCGCTTTTCCCTGCTTCCCTTTCCAAATGACCTACATTAGGACCTGTTTTCGCTAATCAAAAGAAATCGAAAGAGGATTTTCACTTTTACGAAGATTGCCGAAATTTTTCCATTCCAAATGACTGCTTCTTCACTTTACACCATATCGGCTTATGAAAGGAACACTGTAATTAAAATCGCAGATCAGTTACCATGTCACACGAATAGAATGTTTTTAGTTGCCAGTATACAGAATAACAGTAAGAGATACAGCTCATTATAAGCTGGAAGAGACAATGGGTTGAGTTTCCTCAACCTCTGCTATAATAATTCTGTGAAATTTATTGAAAACCTATGGGGGACGGGGGGGGGGGGGGGGGTGGTGGAGACAAGCTTGTTGAATACAGGGAAACCTGTATGTGTCTAAGACAATGTTTAAAGCGATTTTATCTCCCTGTCTCTCTGCCCTGAACGGTGGTCATCTTCTTACATTCGTTAATGGGATATGGGTATCACTGGCTGGGCCAGCAGTACTTCACTTTTCTAGCTGTTCTTGAGAAGACCGTGAGCCACTGTAGTCCACGTGTTTTATTTGATTTGATTTGATTTATTTTAGTCAAATGTACAATGGAAAGCTTTGTTTTGTGAGTAGTGCGGGAACATGATAGTAGACAAAAAAAAAAACACAGCTCATGATGTACTTCAACAGAGTGAGGCATATAAGGTTACAGCTGCACAGGAGATGTGCAAAACAAGATCGCTATAAGCAAAACGAGTATTATTTGAAGTTAGAGATGTCAATTCGTCAGTCTAATTACGGTAGGGAAGAAACTGTTCCTGAGTATGCTGGTCCATGTTTTCAAGCCTCTCTATCTTCATCCTGTTGGAAGAGGTTGTCGTAGATCGTTACCGGTTTGGGAGAGAATTTTTTAATGTTATCAGCCTTTCGGTGACAATAAGAATTATAAATGGATGGAAGGTTGCCTTCCGTGATGGTCTGTGCTGTGCACACAACCGTCTGTAGTTTTTATGGTCCTGGGCAGAGCAGTTACCATGTCACACGAATAGAATGCTTTCAGTTGGCAGTATACAGAATAACATTAAGAGATATAGCTCATTCTCAGCTGGAAGAGACAATGGGTTGAGTTTCCGCAACCTTTGCTGTAATAATTCTGTGATAGGTATTGAAAGCCTATGGAGGGGGTGGGGGTGGGGCGGGGGGGGGGCGGGGGGAGAGGAGAGACAAACTTGTTCAATAAAGGACACAGACTGTTCCATCAACAAAAATCGATTCTTATTGTGTCATGAAGTTCAGTTGCAATGAAAAGTGTTTTAAAACAAAGTGGTTTTCTGAGATTGACAGGATATTCAGAAACAGGTTTTTTTTCCCCTTTGAATCTTATGGAAGAAACAGATTTCGGCCTTAATACACATGTCACAGACAGACTAACTCTAATGGGACCACAGTATCCAAATACAACCAAGGTCAGCATATGGACCTGTCAAGAAACATGAGATAAAATGATATGCAAACATGAGATACAAACTGAAAATGGTGGAGAAACGAAATAAAAACATGAAGAAGTATCTGCAGATAGAAACAGAGTTAACATTTTGATTATGATGTGAAATTTCTGAAAAGTCAAGGGTTAATTCTATGCATCTCTGCTCAGATTCTGCCAGATTTGTTTGGTTTTGCTCCAGCTCTTTCGATTTCTTTTTCTTTCTGAACTGTGACAAATTGTCTGATCTGAACGATAACAGCAAATCCCCTGTCTCACTTGGATCTCGAGTAATTTGTTATGGACATTAAATGAAAAATTACAAAGTTTCTATGTTTGACAAGGCTCTAAATATTGATGACGTATTGGATTGTGAAAACGTGCCATGAAAATATTGAAACAAAAACAGAAGTTGCTTCTAAAGCTCAGTCGGTCTGGCAGCATGTGTGAAGAGAAATCACAGTGAAAGTTTCGGGTTCAGTGACCCTTCCTCAGAACTGATGGTAGCTAGGAAAATGTTGGTTGATATGCAGAAGGGGCTAGACAGCTGTTAATGGAGATTGTTAGTGGCTAACCATAGAGGGTATGTAATGGAAGGTGATGTGAGAACTAGGCCTGGTGTATTATTGGTCGGGGGCGAGGACATTGGGGAGTTCTGGGCTGAAAATTATTGAACTTGATTTTGAGTCTGAAGGGCTGTAGGGTCCTCACACGGTAAATGAGGCGTTGTTCTTCCAGTTTGCAGAGACCTTTCCTGGAACACTGCAGCAAGCCAGACACTGAGATATTGGCTAGGGAACAGGATGCGGTATTAAACTGGCAGGCAACTGGAAGCTTAGGGTCATTTGTATAGATACACTTTGGATGTTCAGTAAAGCGGTCACCCAGGCTACTGTTAGTTTCCCCAATGTAGAGAAGGCCACATTGTGAGAAGCGAATTGAGTAGACTAATTGTGGGAAATTTCGGAAAGGTGCTGCTTCATCGGTATGGTGTGGTTGGGCCCTTGGATAGTGAGAAAGGAGGACAGAAGTGCGAGCATGTTACACTTTCGCCAGGGGCAAGTGAAGTTGGCCTGTGATGGGGGTGAGGGTGGGGTAATGGGAGTGAATAAAGAGTGAACCAGGGTGTCCTGGTCCCTCCAGAAGGCGGACAATTTTGAGGAGGCAAATATGTATCTGGAGATGGCATCTTGCTGGAGGTGGGGGAAATGGCGGCTGATGATCCACTTCATGTGAATGCTGGTGGGATGGTAGACTAGGACAAGAGGAATTATCATGCTGTCGCAGGAGACGGTGAAAACAGAAATGCTAGAGGTGGGTCCGACCTGGTTGAGGGCCCTCTCGAGAACAGTGCTGGGAAATTCTCAGTTGAGGAAGAACGTGGACATTTTGGAAATTGACATCATCAGAAGCAATGCGGTGGAGACAGAAAAGTTGGTGGAATGGAATGGAGTATTAGCAAGAAACAGGTTGTGAGGGTGTATACTCCAGGTAGCTGTGGGAGTCAGTTGGTTAATACTGGATATTAGTGGCCTGTCGATCCCCAGAAATGGAAAACGAGATGCTGAGGAAAGGAAGTGATGAGTCAGAGAAAGACTAGGTGAAAGTGAAGGAGCGATGCAAATTGGAAGTGAAATCAATGTTTTTTTTTCAAATTCAGGACAACAGAGAGAAGCAGAATCGATGATATAATCTATGCATTGGAGAAAGAGTTGTGAATGGGTCTGGAATAGAAGTGGAACAGGGAATTGTCTATGTACCCCTTGAAGAAACAGGTATGACTGGAGCCCATGTGTGTATCCATGCACCCCCTCTGTGTGGCAGGAGTAGGCTGAAGCAATGGGTCTGCCCGGGCTGTTCTGTTTGTGGATTTTCAGGAGGAGATAGAAGTGAGCTCTGCTATCAGAGGACCATCAGCTTGGGGACCGTTAGGTGGGGGCAAGTACGGTGTGAATGACCAGATGAAATTTGGTCAGTTATCATAGTTGATACAATGGCCTGATGTGCCATGGTCGGGTCATGGTCAGATCCAGCATGTGATATGAGAAGATAACTGAGAGCTGGCCCTCAGTCTCTGCAATGTAGAGGTCAGTCCACCAGATTACAGCAGCATCACCCTTACCAGCACAGGCAGAATAACAAAGTCAGGTTTGGATCAAAGCACACGGCGTACAGCCTGTTCAGAGGGTGATTTGTTGGATTGGGTGAGGGGATGCAGAGAAATTAAGACAACCAATGTCACATCGAACATTCTCAATGAACACATTGAGTTCAAGCAAACAGCAGAGTGAGAGGTCCAGGTGGAGGAAGAGTATTGGAGCTAGACGAAGAGTCTGTGGAACAGGGAACAGTATCTTTGCACAAAGAAATGGGCACCGAAGAGAAGATGGTGCGAGAAGAGTTCAACGTCATGCCGTACCCGAAATTCATTAAAGTCAGGGCACAGTGGGATAACACTGAGACCATTGTTAAGTACAGAACATTCAACATCAGAGTGTGGAAGGGTAGGATGGAAGTTGAAGGTACGACAGGAGGTGCATTTGGGGGAGGTGATGCAGTCAGAGTGCAGGGCACGGGTGGGGAGGCAGGTTCCAAGGGGTCATAGACATCTCTGTGTTATTGAATCTTGTGCGCCTCATATATCTGATGAGCATGGCAAATGAGCGGAGAAAGAAATAGAATTGGGGAGTGGTGCAAACTTGAGCCAATGAGATGTGATGCTTTTGCACAGATAAAATGTTGATATCATGGGCACTGCAATCACATGATTAGTCCTCAGGAAGTAACGGAAGAAAATGAACGTAATCTTATTGTAATGCCCTGATTTCATTGGAGTGACACTCAACCAGCAAAGTCTTACTTTTCTGAGATTTTAGTCAAAACTGTGAAAACATCATAAATATTGATGTTATCAACAGGACAAAGTCATCCATGGTTTTGGCAGGTATTGGCAAGGGCAGAGTTTATTTGTCATTCTCAAAAGCTCTGAGGAAGGTGTCATCGTTCAGTGAGGAAATTACCAGGACAGAATTTCCTCCGATTCCCATTGACAACTGTTTACTCAGGATCCGTGATGCCACATGAATCAAATACTACTTTGATGCAAGGGAAGTTACTCTGATCTCACCTCAAAAGAGGTAAACCGTTAAAATAATAAAAAGCAAAAGTGCAAAACACGGCTTGTTTCAACTATGTGCTCACTGTACTCACAATGTTTAAGGGAAAACTGATGCATGGATTTTGAGGAAAGGTTCATCCTATTTGTGATGAGGCTGTTTGGTTATGCACTGTGACACAGAGACAGAAAGATAGTCCACTCTGGACCATGGGGAACAAAACCATCCTGTTCATGGTGCATCAGACAGTGACAGACACACACTATTGTCTGTTCCGATTGAACATTGATCATCCCAATCTCAACATTCACTGATGATCAATAGCAGAACCGAAGCCAGTGGCTCCCATCATCCGAGTTGGAAAGCAAAAAGGGAATGCAATGGTCAGATGAAGTGAGAGTAACTGGGGAATTGGTGTAACTTACAGTGGCAGTGGCAGAAGGAGGGAGTAAAGGGAAATCATCAGTGGAAGAGCATGTAGCAGCAGAAGGGATAGTGCAAGGGAAGTAGGAGTGTGAGGAAAGAGTAGGACGAAGGAGGAAGAATTACGGATGAAGTTTTAGTGACAAGGTAAAACTTGTTTTTGGGGAAGCGGGATTGGGTGCAAAAACATCACTGTTCAGGAAAATCGAGATCAGGTTTCCATTCAAAATTAAGAAAAGATTTCATGTTCTTTCTTTTCTCTCACTTGATTCTTGTTAAGAAGATACATGTACTCTATCTTTCTGTATCAAGTGCAGAGGATTTTTTTTTCTGTCTTGTGTGGTGTTTCAACATTTTTTATTCTTCTTTACATTATGTTTTTGCTTCCAATTCAAGGTAGACATGAGAATATGATTTGGTCTCCTTCAGTTTGGCCATAACATAGAATTTAATTAAGTATTTATCCTCATCACACTAGCTGATTTAAACAAACAATGAATTAGTCTGTGTCCATCCTGCAGATGAATGTCTCCAGCTCTGGCTATTGCAGTGCCTCCAAAAGGTTAATGTTCCAGCGCAAGATGCCAAACCCTAGTTCATCCTAAATTATTTACAAGCATTATGAATAAAACATGGAAAGTATAAAAGGTGAATTGAACTCTGTGTCAAAAATGTTATTTCTGGCTTCCTCATAAAAGTTGTTAACCAAATCACTCTGTAAATTGACCAAAATAAGAAAAAACAGAGACTGAAATTCTCAAATCTTCCACTGAATAACATCTGGGAAACAGGAGGGAAATCACGGTTTATTTGTGATATTCATAAATGACGATGGTGAGCATGTGGAAAATTGGGGGGGGGGGGGGGGAGGGGCAGTGGAATGCTAACCAATGTTGTGGATGACACAAAGCTGAGCTCATTGGCTCACAATCAGGAGAATATAAATAGATTATTCAGATAGCCAGCCTCAGGCGACTAACTGTGTGGAGTTTGCACGTTCTCCCCGTGTCTGCGTGGGTTTCCTCTGGGTGCTCCGGTTTCCTCCCACAGTCCAAAGATGTGCAGGTCAGGTGAATTGGCCATGCCAAATTGTCCGTAGTGTTAGGAAGGGGTAAATGTAAGGGTATGGGTGGGTTGCGCTTCGGCGGGGTGGTGTGGACTTGTTGGGCTGAAGGGCCTGTTTCCACACTGTAAGTAATCTAATCTAATCTAATCAATGGCTGATGAAATGTAACACTAATGAGTGTGGGATGATGCATGTCAGAAGTGATAAGGCAAGTGAGTACGCAAACTATGAATGGGGAGGGCTAAATTTGCTTGTTTTTTCTTTGCAGCAGGGAAGGTTGAGGAGGGAATCTGCTACAGGTATACTGGAGTATAGGGGTATGGAGAAGATGAATAAACAGAAGCTGTTTCCCTTAGTGAAAGGGTCAAAACAAAGGAATTCATTTTTAAAATGAAAGGCAGGGACGTGAGAGAGGATTTATGGAATGTGTTTCGCACTGAGAGGGTGGTATGAATCTGGAATGCATTGTCTAGGAGGGTTGTTGAGGGAGGTAACCTCACAAATGTTTACAAAGCCTTTGTATGTGCACTTGCTGGCACAGATGTGATAGGCCTTTAATTCGTTTCATGATTCTATGCGTTGGCAGCCATGAATGCTCTGATATATTCTGAAGCAATAAGCAATGGCAGTTGCTGGTTTGTTCCTTTGGCTGGACTCAGTAAGTGGCGAGATTACAAACCAGAATCATCTCATGGAGTTTCAGCCCTTTCTCCACCTACAGCATCCAAGCCATCTCTGGGAACATCCAGGGTAATTCACATGCTCAGTGCAAGCATTATCTAACAACAGCAGGAGCAATTTTCCAGCTGTTTACCACCATTATTATAGCTACAGCAGTGTCATGGACACAGATTTTCCGTCAATATAATGCAGACTTCTAGCTATGAGGGTGCTATTTCTCTGAAGCATAAGAAATCTCTTCCCAGATATTCACTTTGACAAACAGCACGTTTTCCTGTGTTTTGCTGCCAGTTATTTATCACAGAATTCCCCACTCCACTCCACCCCTTCAAAATTTACCCTTTAATATTTTCTTGTGCACTGTCTTCCTGATCTCCCACACCTCAATCCCTCACATCCCCCACACTCTCCATCCTCATTTGTGAATTGCTGATAAACCTGAGCCTCATCTCTATCATTAATTCCAACTTCCATCTCACAATGTGAACTGATATGATTCCTTCCCTCAGCATGGTCATTAGACTGGCCATGCCTGATGTGCTATTCATCTCAACCTTCTGCTCAGTTTCTGACACGCTGCTTTGGTTACCAAACTCCTGATTTATTAGTTTAAATCCATTCAACATGCACTAGCAAAGCTCCCCAAAAGGATGTTGTTGCTCCTCCAGTTAAGATGCAATCTGTCTTTTTTGTACAGGTCCCACCTGTCCTGGAAGAAATCCCACTAATCCAAAAATCTGAAACCAGCCTGAACTAGATTTTTACAACATGTTAAGCTATACCGCCGTCATAATCCTTACCTCTTTTCCATATGGCACTGGGATTAATTCAGAGAACAGAGGATTGTTCTCTCTCTCTCTCTCTCTCTCTCTCTCTCTCTCTCTCTCTCTCTCTCTCACACACACACACACACACACACACACACACACACACACACACACACATATTCACACACACAATCAGACCGACACTACATTACTTTGCAGAAGAATACCAATAACCTTATAAATAGTCAGAATGTTAACTGGAATGAAGGATTTAGTTAAAGAAAGGACGAGAGAAATTGTATTTCTTCTGGATGTCAGTTTGCTCGCTGATTTGGAGAGTTCATTTTCAGATGGTTCATCACTATCCTAGTGAACATTATCAGTGAGACTCCGGTGAAATGCTAGTGTTATGTCCCACTACCTATTTATGTGTTTAGGTTTCCTTGAGTCAGTGATGTCATTTCCAGTATTGGTAATTTCATGCCTGGTCCGTTTCCTCAGAGAGTGTTAGATGGAATCAAAATTGATGTGTTTGTTGATAGAGTTCCATTTGGATTGCCATGATTCTAGGAATTCTCGTGCAGTGTCTCTGTTTTGATTGTCCTAGATGGATGTGCAGACCCACTCTAAATGATATACCTCCTCATCTGTATGTAAGGATCTAGTGATAGTGGGTCATGTCTTTTTTCTGGTTAGTTGATGTTTATGCATCCAGGTGGCTAGTTTTCTGCCTGTTTTTCCGATGTAGTGTTTGTTACAGTAGTTGCAAGGCCTTTTCTTCCTGGAGCAGAACAGACAAAGATGTGAACTTATTGTGGTGCTCAAAAGTATGAAGAAACTTGCAGAGTAAAACAGGAAAACTCTGTTTCCGTTAGTTGGCATTACAGCATCAAGGAGTTCTAATTTCAAAATGGTCAGCAAAAGAGCTGGGACTGAGATACATAAATACTTCTTTATTGAGAGAGTTCTTAGGATTTGGATTAGACTGCCTGGGAGAGTTGTAGATGATGATTCAATAAATAATTGGATATATATTTGGAAATTATGAATTTAATGGGCTACAGAGATAGGGCTGGCAATTGGAAGGTGCTTGGGAAACATTGCCGGAGCTGGTGCACACACAGTGGCCAATGGCCTCCTCCTGTACTTTAAAGGCTTGTACTCTATCATGTGTCTGATGCAAATAAAAGTCAGTATCGGATTATTTCCCATTTTAAGGGCTCGCAAATATCTGATTATTTGGTGCAGGATAAACAGTTAAAATGCAAATATTGCAAGGTCAGTCTCATTACGTAGTCTATTTATTACTCAGAACATGAATATTTTAAATGTTATGTTCTGATAGCGAAAACAAATATATCATTGCTTTGGCACAAATCTCTTTGAAAAGCTCTGACTTTTCCCTCACATCATAATATGTCATTTTTTTCACTGTCTACATTTCATATTAAGTATCATTCTTTCCAAAAGTCGGCAGTTTTCAAATTATTCTTCGCTAAAATTTGATAACATAAATCATTCACAGTGCATGTTGAATTATTGCTATTTCTAAATTGCTGGCTATTAGCTGAAGCTCGTACAATTCACTGAGAAATTAAACTGATTGTTTATATATAAATGTATAAGAATGCTAATTCTATTTGATTGTTCAATCGTTTACTCACTCTGACCATGTAATCATTCAGAAGCCTACCATTTTCAAAATGTTGGAGTTGCAATGCATTATTTTGAATCCTGACATTGAATATATAATTCTGATTACAACAGTTAGGTACCATGTTCTTTATTCGATATAAAATAAAATGTGCATTCTTTATTTTTGTGTTATAAAAACTTGATAGGCGTTTATATTTTACTCTCATAAATATAGAATTGACCTAATTGTTTTCAGAGATTATAGTTCAGTTGAATAATCATACTTCATATCTCATTTTTACCCAATTCACGAAACAGAGCTAACAGCTGATTATTGTTCGGATCAGTAAACTCAATACCTTGCAATGAGCTGCGCTAAAAATGGCTTCCAAAAGATTTGGAGTCATTTACAGTGTTACTGGAATTCACAGTTGCTTGTGATGCTGAGTGACACACTGACCTGCTCCTAAATCTGTGTAAAGAGTTTCGAACCTGGGTCAGGGCAGTCAGTCAAACATTTCTTCACAACAAATAATTTAGAATCCACCCTGGGAAAGGTGGGAGCTCGCTAACAGACTATCACTGGTCTCAGTGTAGCTACAAATAATGTCCAAATCAATGGCTGACCAGCAACCAGGTTTTTAAAAATCATCTTCAGTCAGAGCCGGGCCCAGTGGGCAGATGTGTCGACATGCAGTGTCAGAATCACACCGCACAACTTACTGATGTAGCTGACACCTGGCCTACCTCCCAGACTCGATACATCTGCACCCTGGACCGGATGCTGGGAAAGACGTTAAAAAGGTGACAGTCTGATGCACGATCTTGAGTCTCACAAAGAAACCTCTGAAACCATATCCAATAAATGTCACCTTCATTAACACCAGTATGAAAATGAAATTTTACATCTCTGTGGATGGCCAGAGATTAATACATGGTTCACCAAACAGAATATATCTGAAGAAAACAGCAGCAAACTGCAGGCCAAGAAGCACGTTAATAACTGAACTTGGCGGATTCTGTTTGGTGTGTGGTTACATATTGTACTGGCACTCAGGTGACTGTAACAATGCACAACGTAAATGTAAGTTTTGACCTAACATCTCGTCAAAGCTTCCTGATCTCACACACATCACTCCCTCACACACTCAAGAATTGATGAGAATCTACAAGCTTGGTGAAACAGGAATCATAGTACAGGCCCTTCAGCCCTTGACGTCCTGCCAACATTTTATCCTGTTCTAAGATCAGACTAACCTACATACCTTTCATTATCCGATCATTCATCTGCCTATCCACACACCCACACTCTCTGTGTAAAGAACCTACCTCGGACATCTCCCATAAATATTCCACCAATTACCTTAAAATCGTGCCACCTCATCGTAGCCATTTCCGTCCTGGGTGAAAGCTTCTGGCTATCCACTCTATCTATGCCTCTAATCATCTTGCCCACCTCTATCAAGTCAAGTTCCATTCTTTTTCGTTCCAATGAGAAAAAAACCTAGTTCCCAGAATTTTCTTTGCAAGACCTGCCCTCCAGTCCAATCACCGTCCTAATAAATGTCCTCAGTACACTCACCAATGCTTCCACACCTTTCATATAATGAGGCGACCAGTACAGAACACAGCATTCTAAGTGTGATCTCACCAGGGTTCCATAGAGCTGCAGCATAACCTCATGACTTAAACTCAACGCCCCTGCTAATAAAAACATCAACCGGCTTCTTAAGAACCTTATCAACCTGGGTGGCAACTTTGTGGGAGCTATGATATGGATCATCAGATCCCACTGTTACTCCACAACGTATGAATACTACATTTAACCGTGTATTATGCATTCAAATTTGACCTTCCAAACTGAATCGCTTCACAATTTTCCAGGTTGAACTCCAACTGTCCCTTATCAGCCCAGTTCAGCGTCCTGTCAATGTCCTGTGCAAACTACAAGAGCCCTCCACACTACCCACAATTCCACCATGCTTTGTTAAATTGAAAAACTTACTAATCCACCTACACTCTTCCTCATCGAAGTCATTTATAATTATCACAAACAGCAGAGGCCCCAGAAACGATCCCAATGGAACACCAATGGTCACAGAGCACCAGACAGAATGCTTGCCACCTCCCTCTGTCTTCTATGGGCCAGTCAATTCTGCATCCAGACAGGCCGCTTTCCCTGTATCCGATGCGTCCTTACTTTCTGAATGAACCTACCATAGGGAAATTTACCAAACGCCTGATTAAAAACCAAATACTCCACATCCACTACTCTCACTTCTTCAATGTGTTCGATCCCATCCTCAAAGAATTCAGTAAGGTATGTGAGGCATGACCTGCCCCTCACAAAGCCATGCTGACTATTTCTAACCAAACTATGATTTGCAAGTAATCATAAATTCTGTGTCTCAGAATCCTCTCCAAAACGTTGCCCAATGCTGACTGGTCTGTAATTCTCAGGATTATCCCTATTCCATTTCCTGAACAAGGGAGTGACATTTGCCTCCCTCCAATCATCTGGCACTACTCCAATGGAGAGTGAGGACGCAAAGATCATCTCCAAAGGTACAGTAATCTCCTCAGTCTCTTCCTGTAGTAAGCCAGGGTGGATCCCGTCTCGCCTAGGAGATTTATCTATCCCTATGTTTGTATTTCAATCAGTCTGTACTTCACCTCACCATGTCTACTCACTGTCCAACTATCTGATTGACTGCTTTCCATTTCAGGGCTTTATACAGTGCTGCTTTCCTGAACACATATTGTTCCCTATAGCCTGTTAATCATGGAATGGAAAACATGGGAAGGCACCAATGCCTTTCTGATGAAAGGCTGATGCCCAAAGCTTTGACTCTCCTACTCTTCAAATGTCGCCTGGTATGTTGTGCTTTTCCAGCGCCACACTTTTCGACTCTGATCACCAGCATCTCCAGGTCTCACTTTCTCCATTACAAAGGGCTGTCCCCTCTGCACACTGAGCAGGCAATTAATCAGCAGAAACTCGCTGTATTTAGAGCTGACCGTTCAGTTCTGGAAAGTTGCATTTGATGAGTACATTTACTGAAAACGAAATTACTATTCAACAAATATTCATTTAGTCCCAGCGTTACAGTTTTGGTTCATGAATTAGGCAGCTTGATAACGAGCAGTCAATGACTGAAGAACTCCGAAGTACATAGTATTCCAGGTAATATATTCCAGGGTGGATGTGCTTTCCCTTAATGTTGGGTATGTTATTGGACAGGCAGATGCAATAAGGGAACGCGGTGACACGTGGAATTGTGACATTTTTGCCATTTCAGAGATGTGCTTGAGGGAGGTCAGGGCTGACAACTCAATATTCTGCGGTGCAAGAACTATAGGCAGCACAGGAGAGGGGTAAATGAGGAGGTGGTGATGCATTATTACTCATTATGGAGTCAGTTGCTGCAGTAAGAAGGGAATTAAATCGGAAAGAGAAGCTTAAAGCAGGTACAAATTGAGCAGGTCAATGGAGGCAACTACCATATGTGTAGGGCAAAACTTAAAACGGAAGTAGAAGCGTAAATATGAGGCGTGACAAAACATTAGTGGGTAGTATGAGCAGGTTGAGAGATAGTGAGTAGAACATGATTTGGGAGGGGCTTAGAGATATGGGGAGGGGTTTGGAGTGGATTAGAAGGATAGGGAGGCGTGCAGGGTTTGAGAGAGATACGGAGTAGCATAGGGTTTGGAACAGGTTAGTGAGATAGGGAAGGGTGTAGGGATTGGATGTGATTAGATAGATAGGGAAAGGGTTTGGTGGGGTTGAGTAAGTAGGGAGAAGTATAGGGTTTAGAGGGTTCAGAAATATAGGGAGGAGAGCAGGGTTTAGAATGGGTTAAGGAGATAGAGTGTGGTGCAGGGTCTAGAGTATGTTGAAGAGATAGGGAAGGGAGTAGTGATTGCAGGAGTTTAGAGAGCTAGGGAGGAGTGCAGTATTTGGAAAGGTTTAAGGAAGTAGGGAGGGGTGTCGGATTCGGAGGAAGTTAGAGAGATATAAAAGGGGTACAGTGCATGGAGGGTGTTATAGAGATAGCAAAGGCAGTAGGGGCTGGAGGAAGTTATATAGATGGGATGAGTGGAAGGTTTGGAGGAGGTTATAGAGATAGAGAGGAACATAGGGTTTGGGGAAGGAGAGAGAGATAGCGAAGGGGGTAGGTTTGGAGGAGGTTTGAAGCTCATTGTGTCAGATCAAACACTGACACTGAAACCTCCTGCTGACTCCCCTCCCTCAGCCTCACGGTGTCAGATCAAACACTGACACAGAAACCTCCTGCTGACTCCCCTCCCTCAGCCTCACGGTGTCAGATCAAACACTGACACAGAAACCTCCTGCTGACCCCCCTCCCTCAGCCTCACGGTGTCAGATCAAACACTGACACAGAAACCTCCTGCTGACTCCCCTCCCTCAGCCTCATGGTGTCTGATCAAACACTGACACAGAAACCTCCTGATGACTCCCCTGCCTGAGCTGGTGAATCAGTGTCCCTCGACATTGAACAACACTTGGAGGAAGCACAGAGACTGACAGAGCTGGCGGATGTATACTGGGTGGGCCATTTCAAAACCACCACCAAGAGGAGCTCAGCAGCAGCGTTGCTGATCGAGGTGGTTGAGTTTAAAAGGACACAACTGCTTCACTGCGTCTGCATCGGGTCGGGGGGAACGACTGATATTGAAAAACATCCTTGACATCACCATCACCAACCTACCGGCTGCAGACACATTGTTCGATGACCGTATTGGGAACGGTGAACTACCGCACACAGTATTTATGGAGACATTTTCCACTTTTACATCGTGAAGACCCCCTGTGCATTTGTGATACCATCACTGTGCTTATCAGGGCAGATTTCCAATAGATTTCGGAATTTTGCACTGGCCTGTGTGAGGTGATTCGGGTCATTACCAACAGCAGCAGAATTGTACTCCAGTATAATTTTCGCTATCACTGCCTGGCATATACTCCACTTTATCCTGACCACCAAGCCAGGGATACAGCCTTGTTAAATGGAGAAAACAGGAAGGCCTGCCTATAATAGCACCAGATACACCTCAGAATGAGATGAAGTTACTAAATTGGGCCACTTACTCACCACATGGTATAAATAGCAAATGAGACACAGATCTAACCAATGAATCAGACCTAATCTCTACAATCCAGGTGAGTGGTGCTGGACAATCACACAACTCACTGGAGGAGAAGTATCCACCAATACCACCTCCCTGAATGATGGAAGGGCTTAGCACAACAATAGGAATCTAAGGCTGAATCATTCATAGCAATGTTCAGACAGAAATATCGATGGGATGCTCTATTTTAGTCTCCTCCAGATGGCAGTCTTCAGCTAATCCGATTCACTTTGTGTGGTATTTCCAAACAGCTGGAGGGATTGGAGAATGCAACGGCTGTTGGCCATGATAACATTCCATTCAGGCTGTTCCTGCTGGGATACAGCACTGGGACCTACCTGACAACGTGGGAAACTATCCGGGTGTGTTCTATACACACGCACACAAGATATCGGACAATCAGTGACTACCCCATTGCTCTAATCCCTGTCATTAATAAAGGGATGGCAGATGTCATCTACAGTGGGATCAAGCAGCACTTCCTCAGTACTAAGCTGCTTGCTAAAGCTCAGTTTAGGCTCTCATCCCTTGGGCTCATTGAAGCCATGGTCTAATGATGTGCAAAAAGAGAACACACAGCTGAATTTGAGAGGTGAGGTGACAGTTACTGCACTTTTTACATGATCATAACTGCATTTGACCAAATGTCGTTTCCAGGATTTGCGGCAAAAAGGAATCTTCTGCACTGGTAGAAGTTACACCTGGTACAAAGGAAGGCGGCTGGGGTTGGTGGAGAGCAGCCATCTCAGCTTCGCCGCAGTTCCCCAGGGGTGGGGTTTCTGGGTAAGTCTATAGATCAGCAATGTAAAGGTAGGACACCATACTCCTACAGGATGATAGAGACAACTGGCGGTAGTTTAACTGGACCGTCATCATACCTCAAGTAAGGGAGAGATTGAGTAGGACAGTCCTTTAGTCACCCCAGGAATTCAACCCACACTGTTCACAATAATCTGCATTACAAACCAGCCATCCAACTGATTGAGCTAACCAAATCCTCACGCAGCTCTGTGTGGTGGATATTTAAATATTATTCCATTCAGATATGTTGTTAGACACCTCAGGAGCAGGTGGAACTAGAAGCAAGCTTCCCAGCTCAGAGAGAGGGACAGCATCAGTGAGCTGTAAGAGTGCTCTCTGCCCTAGGCCCTATAATTTTCAGCTGCTTCATAAATGACTGTAAAATCACAAGTGGGGATGTTTGCCAATGATTGGACAGTATTCAACACCATTCGTGATTTACTCAGATACTGAAGCAGTCCTTGTCCAAATGGAACAGGACCTGGAAATATGCAGGTGTGTGCTTAACAGTGACAATCCCATTTCCATTACACATGTGCCAGACAACGATTACCTCTAACAATGAAAAATTGAAACACTTCCTCTAACGTTCAATTCCACCACCATAACTGAACACACACCAGCAATATCGTGGGGATTATCGTTAACCTGAACTGGACTGACCATATGATTTCATTACCCATTCCTGTGAAGGGCTTATGCTGAAGCATTGACTCTCCTGTACCTCAGATGCTGCCTGACCTGTTTTACTTTTCCAGCGCCACCTTTTGACGCATATAAATTATTTAGCTACAAGAATATGTCAGGGCTCGAAATTCTGCAGGAATGACTCACCTCAAAATTTCTGAAAGCCTGTCCACTATTGCTAAGACACATGTTGAATGTGTGTGTGATTAAATACTTCCATTTTCCCATGTGGGTGCAGCTTCACCCCTCATCCACTGACGCTCAGTAGCAGCAATACCTGCCATCTACACGGTGCTCTGCAGAAATTTACCAAGGCTGCTTACAACGGACCTCTGAACCCCCTACCGTCGAGAAGGACAAGGGAAGCAGACACACGGGACCCCCACCACGTTCGCGTTCTTTTCCAAGCCATTTACCATCCTGATTGGGAAGTATATTGCCGTTCCTTCAGTGTCACTGTTTTAAGTTCCCTATCGATCAATAAATGCCGTCCCAATCACATTTCATGAATAAATTAACATAAAAGTATTGTCTAGACCTGTTCAATGCTGGACACGGTTTTGGGTTTTGTGAGCTCAGGCTGCTTGATCCAACATTGCTTGTTGTGAACAGCTGAAGGGATATGATGTTTGAAACAATCTGTCAGTCTCTCAGAGGCATGGCCTACATACCGAGCACCACAGACACTGGCATTGTCATCCCACATTACTGAGCTCTGAGATAGACAGAAGCAACTGAAAACGTACTCATATCTGACTGGAACATGTTTAAATACACAGTGACATTGTTACCACAAAAATGATTATGATGAATATTAGCAGGGAGAAAGTGAGGACTGCAGCTGATGGAGATCAGAGTCAAAAAGTGTGGTTCTGAAAAAAAAACTGGGACGTTCAGGCAGCATCTGAGGAGCAGGAGAATAGACTATTAGTTAACAATATTAATACAGGGGAAAGTAATTGTGTATTTTCAAATCCTTGTACTTATTAAGAATTTGGTCTTGGGTGTGGCAATGAGATTCATCATTTCAATTGCTACTTACCGTGAGTTTATATCATATTGTTATTATAACAGTGTACCGAATAAATGGGTGAATTTTGTGTTTATTGGACAATCTAAAAGTTGGTATTATGAAAGGCTATCAGACCTTCAGAAAAAGAGACTTTACTTAATGGTTGTTAATGGTTAGAACAATGCTGCAAACATTTACACAGAGATTTCCAGCTCAAGTCACACACAAGATCGTTGGGCTGGGATCACGTTGGCCATCAATGGAGCTGCACAATTCTGTTTGGATACTGACATTTTGGGGCTAACATACACTGGATGTTGTTTATGAGGGATTCAATGTAAGATGCTATGTGCTGCAGGAGTCCATCACCTATATAACACCTTCATTCAGGATCAGGTCCAAGGTGCAGAATTAGAGTTCAGGTGGAACACAAGAAGAGCTATACTTGCAAGACATGGCTGTTTACAGGTCGTTGCTATAAATATTGAACTGCTTCTGGACCAGCGCCATGTGCTAGTCCATTGACCAGTCTGCCCCCCACATATCTCCCCCAACACTTCAGGTATATCTATAACCAGTCTATTGTGAGGGATTGTGTGAATAACTGCCCAGCTCCAGTTTGGGAGCTCTCTGGACAGATTTTGGAGATGGCCAGTATTTTGGAGGTCGTGGTGAGGCTCCAATAACTGTGTCTGAATTCAGGCTTTTCCTCAAAGCCATTTCCAACAGCTTTGCTGCCTGCGAGATGGTGTGTTCACTGATCTGAACATGAATCGGCTGTTTACTACAGTCACTGAATTGTGTAATAGTTAGGTGTGCACTCTGGTAATTCAACTATTGTTCACTTCAATTGTTTTCGACTGAAAAACAATGATGTTTGGTTTATTTTAAAATATGTAAGAAATAACGTGATATTAACTCTTCATTACAGAAAATGTGAAAGTGACCTGGTATCTATTTCCCTTGGACTAATCAAGCAACAGTCAGATATTGTCTGTAAAGCAGGATTCTGTGAACAGGACTATGTCCCAGGCAACATCACCTCCCTCTCTGGTAGGTTCTGTCCCACTGACAGGACACAGCCAGGCAGATGGGGTTAGCTCCTTGGTATATAGTCAATATAGGGTGGCATGGTGGCTCAGTGGTTAGCACTGCTGCCTGCTAGCACCAGGGTCCCAGGTTCGATTCCAGCCACAGGCAACTGCCTGCGTGGAGTTTGCGCATTCTCCCTGTGTCTACGTGGGTTTCCTCCCACAGTCCAAAGATGTGCAACTCGGGTGAATTGGCCATGGTAAAATGCCCATAGTGTTTAGTGCATCAGTCAGAGGAGTGTGCTGCTCTTCGGAGGGTCGGTGTGGACTCGTTGGGCGGAAGGGGCAGTTCCCATTCTGTAGGGGATCCAGTCTAATATTAGTGCTCAGCATTGATGCTGGATCCTGTGGTTACTAGACTGCTTTGTGGCAGGTTATGGTGCAATTAATAAAAGTGAAACATATAATTGACCACATTGTCACCGATCTGCCTGCGGCAGATATGCCTCTCCATTTCATATATTTGTAAGAATGGTTACTCCACAATGGGGAGCAAGGGCTACCTTCACATTTTGCAGACCCTCCTCACTATGATATGTAGCCCCTTTCGTGCTGAATGGGACAGACTTTATACAGATTGACTAACCAATGATGATGCAGCCATGAGGTGCAGAGGGCCATCGGCAGCAGCAGAATCATACTCTGCACAGCTCATGCAGTCTGCAACTTCACACTCAGACATACTTCACACTGTAGAGTAACCATCACACCCCAACATACCTCCCCCTGTACAGTAACCATCACACCCCGACATACCTCCCACTGTACAGTAACCATCACACCCCGACATACCTCCCACTGTACAGTAACCATCACGGCCCGACATACCTCCCACTGTACAGTAACCGTCACAGCCCAACATACCTCCCACTGTACAGTAACCATCACACCCCGACATACCTCCCACTGTACAGTAACCATCACAGCCCAACATACCTCCCACTGTACAGTAACCATCACACCCCGACATACCTCCCACTGTACAGTAACCATCACGGCCCGACATACCTCCCACTATACAGTAACCATCATGGCCCGACATACCTCCCACTGTACAGTAACCATCATAGTCCGACATACCTCCCACTGTACAGTAACCAGCACACCCCGACATACCTCCGACTGTATAGTAACCATCATGGTCCGACGTACCTCCCACTGTACACTAACCATCACACCCCCACATACCCCCCCACTGTACAGTAACCATCACGGCCCGACATACATCCCACTGTAAAGTAACCATCACAGCCCAACATACCTCCCCTATCGCGAGGGGCATGGTAGCTCAGTTTTTAGCACTGCTACCTTACAGTGTCAAGGCCCTGGGTTCGATTCTGGCCTTGGGTGACTAACTGTGTGGTGTTTGCACATTCACCCTGGGTCTGCATGGGTTTCCTCCCACAGTCCAAAGATGTGCAGGCCAGGAGAATTGGCCATACTAAATTGTTAAGTGTTTTAGTCAGAAGGAAATGGGTGTGGGTGGCTTACTCTTCGGAGGGTTGACGTGGACTGGTTATGCTGAAGGGCCTGTTTCCATACTGTAAGGAATCTAATCTACTCTCCAATGTTCATGTGAGGAATATGATGGAATAATCACTTATCTGAATAAGTGCAGCTCCAATAGTACTCTAATCTGGATTTACTAGCAACAGGCAACACCGTTGTGTGGGGAATATCCTGTCTCGCAAACTTGATTGATTATTTTGAAGAAGTGACAAAATTGATTGATGAGGGCACGGTGCTGGATATTGGCGGTTTGGACCTTAGCAAGGCCTTTGATATGGTTCCTTATGCAGGCACATATAGAAGATGAAGTGAAAGGGGATAGCGGTCACTTAGTAAGATGGATAGAGAACTGCTTGGCCATTAAAGACAGAGTAGTGTTGGAACAGTGTTTTTGTGGCTGGAGATCTGTAAATAGATTGGCGGAGTTGCAGATTTTGAGGATGATTGCCAGAGAATACAGAAGGATATAGGTCAGCTGCAGACTTGGACAGAGAAAACCGCAGTGTAACTTTATCTGGACAGTTGCGACGTGATGCGTTTTAGAAGGTCTAATGCAGCAGACAAGAATAAAGTGGATGGAAAAACTACTGGCCGCATCAACATCCGAAGGGATCTTGGTGTACAGGTCCTCAGTTCCCGGAAAGTGGTAACACGGGTGGAGAGGGTGATCAAGAAGACTGACGGCAAACTTGCAGACAGGCATCAGAGCATGCAGTATGAACATTAACAGGTCATATTGCAACTGTAGAGAAACTTAGTTCGTGGTACATTTATAATATTGGGTACAGTACTGGTTGCCACATGAAGTTGAAGTGTTGGTGAGGGTATGGAAAAGTTATATCAGGACGTTGTTTGGTTTATAGGGTATTAGTCAGAAGGAGAAATTGAACACACATGGTTTGTTTCCACCAAAGCATCATTGGCTATGGGGCTACCTGACAGATATTTACAAAATTATCAGAGGCATAGATAGAAGGACAGTTAGAGGCTTTTTCCCAGAGTAGAAATATCAATTAGCAGGAACGTAGGTTATAGGTAAAAGGGAGAAAGTTCAGGAGATATGATAGGTAAGGCTTTTTTTTTGCTGTTCCAGACAGAATGTGAAAGTACCTGAAATGCACTGATAGAGGAGAAGAAGCCAATAAAGCAAGGTTTAGGAGGGATCTTGGCACAAGTATGAGTAAGTAGGGAATAGAATGACATAGAAGGTATTGGAGTAAAAACTTCTGTTTTAATATTGGAAGGGCATCATGTGTCAGTGCAGGCTTGCTGGGCTGAAGGGCATGTTCCTGTGCTGGACTGTTCTTTAAGTCAAGATTTGATCACTGGAGAAGCGAGATGCTCACTGAATGATTACTGATGATCAATAGCCACATTATTGTGGATCCCTCCCCCCACTTGCAGCTTCATATCCTCCCCCACTGTGGGGAAACCTAATATGAAGAATTTGACATGAAAGTCAGAGCTGGTACCTGGTGACTCCATCTCACCGCTCGCTTCTGCAGACTTCTGTCCTGGACATCAACGTATCGGGGACGCCGCATGAACAGAAGCTGCATGCACTCCACACCCACCAATGCTGGCATCTGTCACATGCCAGCCTCACCATGCCATCCCAGCACATCCCGACCCACTAACAATACGCTTCTGTACTTCAATGCTGCAGCTCAGTGTGCACTGACAACTCTCATTGTAATGCTGCTGCAAGGACACTGTGCTCAGGGACACACACCCAGCTCATGGACTGTCCCTCTGAGCTGCTCACTCCATGTTTGTACACAGTCAATGCTGCTACAAGGACACTGTGTTCAGGGACACACAAACAGCTCATGGATTTTCCCTCTGGGGTGCTCACTCCGTGTTTGTACACATTCACTTTGAGCTGACTTGAATGCTCACAGAATTATTGCCTTGCCTTACCCTGCCCTCAACAGTGTTTCCCCTCAGCCAGAGTTACGAGGCTCACCCGCCTGCTGTATTGTCTTGGTGTTTAGCACAGACACAAAACGAGGAAGCCTGATATCATTGTCCACAGTCAGTCACGGTGCCCAGCACATTGAGTCAGGGGGAGTCTCAGATCCCAGCCCAGGAGCTTGGACACGGTCAGTCAGCCTCTTGTTGTTGTTAGGGTCAGGATCCTTCCCCTGTGAGGGGGTAAGGAGCTGAATGTTGGGCTATCTCATACCCCTCTTGGCTCTTTCTGCTCTATTGTGGGATAGTTCCTTCTGGAATGAGAGAATTATCAAGAGGTATTAGGGAGATGGAAGTGGTTGGTACAGCTGTTAGTGCTGGGACAGCTGAGGGAAAGGTGGGGAGGTGTCCTGAGTGACTGAGTGGGCACACAAACACCAGGCTGAGCTGGCGAACAGGACAGAGAAGAGGTTAGAGAGAAACAAAGAGAAGGTGCTGCATTCAGTAAGAGTAGGTGAACATGGGTCTTGGTGGGATGTGGGTGCAGTAACAGAGAGAGAGAGAGAGACGCACACACACACACACACACATACACACACACACATATACACACACACACACACACAAACACACACACAGGGGGGTGGGCAAGGTCACAAACTGCAGATGGTGGCACTTACCCTGGTCATTGATGCCCTTCCTACATTGTGGGACATTCACCAAGAAGGCTGGCACCTCACTGGCCCACGGGTCAATCTCAGACAAGCTAGCAGGTCTGCTGCCATGGCTTCCCCCGCCAGTCATAGAGTCATAGAGATGTACAGCATGGAAACAACCAGTCCAAGCCGACCAGACATCCCAACCCAATCCAGTCCCACCTGCCAGCACCCGGCCCATATCCCTCCAAACCCTTCCTATTCATATACCCATCCAAATGCCTCTTAAGTGTTGCAATTGTTCCAGCCTCCACCACATCCTCTGGCAGCTCATTCCATACACGCACCACCCTCTGCGTGAAAAAGTTGCCCCTTAGGTCTCTATTATATCTTTCCCCTCTCACTCTAAACCTATGCCTTCCAGTTCTGGACTCCCCGACCCCAGGGAAAAAGACTGTCTATTTATCCTGGAGGAAGATAATGTCCCTGTCCTGCATCATGCCATCCACCAGAACCTCAGGGGCTCAGCCACAAAGTGGGGCCCTCAGTTTACTACGTTTCCCAATCAACCCCCTCTCTACCTCCACAATCCCGCCGTCATGTCCAGGGCAGTTTTGGACTGACAATCCAAGAGTTTAATGACTTTTTAAAAATGGCATCTGTAGCAGGGAATCCGGTGCATTCTGGGAAACCTGGGCAGTGGGCAGTTTTTATACCGATAACAAAGCGGAAAATAATCATTGTGCTCGTATCAGATGAAAGAAGGGACATAGAGGCAGGGAAGGTAGTTAATGAGGCAGATTCAGGATGTTGTTATTATGAGAACATTCACTTAGACTTACATAGAAAATAGAACATAGAACAATACAGCACAGAACAGGCCCTTCGGCCCACGAAGTTGTGCCAATCATTTGTCCTAGCTTAAGCACCCATCCATGTACATATCCAATTGCCGCTTAAAGGTCACCAATGATTCTGACTCTGCCACTCCCACAGGCAGTGCATTCCATGCCCCCACCACTCTCTGGGTAAAGAACCTACCCCTGACGTCCCCCCTATACCTTCCACCCTTCACCTTAAATTTATGTCCCCATGTAACACTCTGTTGTACCTGGAGAAAAAGTCTCTGACTGTCTACTCTATCTATTCCCCTGATCATCTTACAAACCTCGATCAAGTCACCCCTCATCCTTCGCCGTTCCAATGAGAAAAAGGCCTAGCACTCTCAACCTATCCTCGTATGACCTATTCTCCATTCCAGGCAACATCCTGGTAAATCACCTTTGCACCCTCTCCAAAGCTTCCACATCTTTCCTAAAATGAGGCGACCAGAACTGCACACAGTATTCCAAATGTAGCCTTAGCAAGGTCCTGTACAGCTGCAACATCACCTCACGACTCTTGAATTCAATCCCTCTGCTAATGAACGCTAATACACCATAGGCCTTCTTACAAGCTCTATCCACTTGTGGAGACAAACCCTACATGAAACTGACAGAAATGAGATTGGCCAAGTCAAACGATTCAGTCTTGTGCAGATTTTGTCGTGCAAACTATTGTAAGTTATATACTTAAAGAGAAAGAGGACCTATACAGGAGATTCACATCCTTAAAAGAAGCTGGGGAGAAAAATCCCCTGCCGTGTTTGCTCATTGTCCATCATTTTCGGTTCCTCGCTGAGTAGAGGCAAAGTGTCAGAGACCTGTTGATATTGTAGCTTAGTTTAGTATGAAGCAAGGGGCTGACTGAATACTTACAGATCGGAATTCTGCAAGGCAGGAATAATGGTCCCTTAGAAAATCCCAGAGGAATCCAGGACTGTCAGTCTGAATTTCTGCAGGGAAAGCTGTGTGTAATTAATCTGGCTGTTTAGTTTTCATGCAGAGACTTGTACAGTTGACGTGACTTCCTCGATTTGATGAGCGAACACAGAGCAGATGGAAGCTAGGAGGTCCAGTGGAATGTACCAGCAACCTGGAGAAGTGCAAGTCAAGTCATATAGGGACAGCAATCAATAGAAAGAATACACAATAAATGAGCATACTGTCAGTGTGGACAGATCCTAGTATAAATAACTCCCTATTTCTCACTTTTTTTGCTTTGACAAAGGATCAGTTAGACGCGAAATGCCAGCCTTTTCTCTCCTTACAGATGCTGCTAGACCTGTCGAGTTTTTCCACCATTTTCTCTTATGGTTTCAGATTCCAGCATCCGCAGTAATTTGCTTTTACCCTGAAGGTAGCCGGGCTTGTCGATAATCTAGATAAGGCAGCAAATGGCAGCATTTCCTCCCTCACATCAAGTGCAGAATGTAAGAGCAGGAAACTTATACTAGAACTGTATAAATAATTAGTTCAGTCACAGCCTGTATGTTGCATGTAGTTCTGGTCACTACATCACATGGAAGGATGGAATTAGAATGGAGAGTGTACAGGAAGAAGGTGAGGATTGCAGATGCTGGAAATTAGAGTCAAAGAGTGTGGTGTTGGAAAAGCACAGCAGGTCAGATAGCAGAGTGCCGGGAGAATTGACATTTGGAGCATTTATAACTCTTGAAAATGGTACTGAAGAGATTTGTTATCCTGGGCAAGTGATAATGCAGTTATGAGGAAAGTTTGAAGTGGAGGGTGCTGAGAGGAGATTTGATTAACCTGCACATGTTGTCAAGGGCCTGGATAGAGAGGGAGAGACTGTCTTGTTATTATTGGAGAGCTCAGTTACCAGCAGCACATATTTAATGTAATTGGTTGAAATATTAGAGAAGTGATGAGGAAAGTTGTTATTTCACCCAGAGTAAGGAAGGGATCTGGGAGTCATGCATGGATGCGGAGTCGAGGCAGAAACTCTGGAAAATTTTAATTATGTGCCTAGATCTGAACCTGAAGTCATACAGAATCTGTGGTACCATAACAATGACTGTTTTTGAAAGGATGATGCTGTGTGGTACCTTCATTTTAGTCAGTGCAGACAATTTCGAGAGTAATCTTCTCTGTGCTGTCGAAATTTCTAATATTTAAACAATATCTAGAGAATCAATACAAAGGAATCGGGGAGAGGATAGAGAGGAGTAGTGTGTAAATTGATTAGCATCACAAAAATACTGATCACAGCCTTTATATCCAACGCTGCTTCACTGTGGTGGCCTTTTTATCCTTCTTGTATAAATGCTGAAAGCCTTTGATTATCCGGTTCTCAGTCTTGGTCACATTGCTGCCATATCTTCTTGTTTCATTCTATTTGTTCGACTGTTTCATTGGCCTTGTTGAAAAAGCAGGAAGAAATTTGGAGATGACAGCAAGTAGCAGAAACCATGATGAATGTAAATTTGGGAAAGGTTTACAGCGATAGGAAGGTGTGCGAAGACAGTGGGATATTACAGAGATATGGATTGTTCTAGGGGCTGAAGGATATTACAAGGACAAAGATAGTTTTAGGTCTTGATTGAAGTGATAAGTGAGCTGGATCAGCCAGATCAATATTTTGTCTACCGTAAACTTGCAAAGAGAAACTCTCCACAAAACCTGATGAAAATGATTCCCGTGTCTGTCTGTATCAGAAAAAGAATACAACGGATGTGGGAGATGGTGGGAGGGCTGGGTGGTGTTGGGAGAAATGGTTAAGGTACATAAGGCCTACAGATAGAGCCCACACTGTGACAGGTGAACTGATCTGTCCTACCATAGAGATTCGGGTCAATGATGCAGACTGAATTCACACCAGATGAATCAAGATTTGTTCTCATAAAATAATTTTCAATTGTAACATTTCATGAAGTGAGAATTTAATGTTATCTGAGGCTCTGTTGAGTTGACCCTGGTCAAGAATTCCTACCTGGGATTTGCTGTCTTTCAGCAGTCACTTCTGCTGTAACAACGTCAGTTCGGAGTCACATGCAGATATGGATAAAGAATAGGTAAGTGCATTCAGAACTGAACAAGCCCAGCGCATTAGACATTTATAGAAACTCGCATCCATTCTGGAAAAGAGTCCCATAATCAGATCAGGGAAATCCCATGCTTCTTGACTTGTCAGCTGCTCTCACCTATCCTAGAACTGATCTCCCAAATACGATTTGGAAGATTACAGGTTCTGCCCAGCCTTTTCAGGGTCAGCTGCTCACACCTATTTCAGTATGGAGTCCCACAGTTAGAACAGGCAGATCCCAAACTCAATAATAGGCCCATACACTTGCAGTTAAATAGCATGTTTTCCTCTTCAAACTATAGCTAAACAAGCAAACCACAGATTATTTTCTCTGTGTCTACAAATATCAGTCTCTGCAACATCCCTCATGTTCTGTCACCCTTCCCATCTCTGTAAATCCTCTACTTTCTACAAACAGTCATACATTTATGACAACCTCCAAACACAAAATGTACCCCTACTCCCAAAAAGCCATTCTTCTTCCTGGAGAAGGTCACAGACATACAGGCCGATCAAGGTTGTGAATGAGATTAGAGATAATAAGGACGTTATAGGTGAAGGGTTTGAGATAGAGAACTTGCAGAAGACAAAAGAAAACCTTGCATTGGCACTGCAGGAGATTAATAAGATGAGGTTCTCTGAAAAGAATGTGACTTTTCTTGGAAGATTTCATAGCGAGTATTGCTGTAGCGGGAGGAATTTCAGAGATAGTGATATTTGAAGGGGCTAATGAAGATTCAAGATACATAGAGGGTTCTTTTTATCTGGTGGTGATTACAGAAATAAGGAGAGCTAGAGGTGTTTCCACTGATAGGGTGGGATTTAGAATGTGGAGGCTGCAGAATTGGGAGTTGTGTAGGGAGAGAAGGTGGTTACAGAATCGGCAGAGCTGTAGGGACACGAGGATTATACACAGAAGATCACACATTGGTGCACGTTAGACAATAGGGAAAATTGTAGGGACTTGAGGAAGTTTAAGCGATGGGCAGATTTGTAAGGGACGGAGAAAGGTGCACTGAATAATGAACAGTGTAATGGCTAGATGAGGTTATGGAGATCATGAGATTTGTCAGGGCGGAGGGAGTTAGTGATATTGATAGACTGATGATTGCGTGAGCTGGAGGAGATTGTAAAGATTGGGAGCTTTCTATGTATTGGAGTAATTACAGAGAAAGGGAGAGCTGTCAGGCCATGAGAATTATTACAGAGAGACGGAGTATTTAGAGGAGATTGCAGAGAAAGAAGGTTTATAAAATGGCTTGTATGAGTTACAGAGATAAGGAGGGGTGCTTTGACTGATGGATGTTTCGGAGGTAAGAATGGATCGCACTGGATCAATGACGTTATGGAGACACAGTATGATTAGAGTTGGAGAACTCTTGAGACCGCACCAAACTACACAGAAGTCTTAAGGCACAGAAGGGTGTAATTTGACCCATGATGTTTGCACCAGCTCTTCATCTGAGTTCGTTACAGAGTATTGATCGCCTACTTTCCCCCATATCGTTACACATTTCTTTTAGTCGCAATAATCATCCAATCCCTCTTGAACAACTCCATTGAACATCCATTTACAACACATCCAAGTGTATCCTGACTACTTCAATCAGATTTCTCCTGTTGTACATAACGTGAAATCTGTGCCCTCTCGTTTTTCCCTCCTTTTCTGAATGGGCACAGTTTTATCCAATCTCATCTATTCAGTCTGCCTATGAGTTTGAAAAACTGCATCCGATCTCCTCTTAGCCACCTTTACTTCAGTGAGAACAGTTGCATCATTTTCAGTCCGACTTCATAACTGATCTTACTCATTCCTGGAAATACTCTTTTAGATCAGTTCTTCATCCTTTCCAATGTGTTCATATCAGTCCTATCATGTGACACCCAGGAATGTATACGATACTCCAGTTGAGGTCGAATGTGTTTGATGCAAATTCAACATCACCTCCTTACTCTTGCACTATCAATATTTATTCAGACAGGAACACTGCATGCTTTGCCTATGTTTAATGCCCTACAAACTTCATTGATCTTTGCACATCCTCTGTTCCTGTATTCCTGCCTATTTTATATTATCTTTTAATGTTCTTTTTGGAAATTTGCATTGTCTCATATTTCAATATGCCAAACTTTATCAATCATCTCTCTACTCTTTCTAAGAAGTTGCAATATAAATTTAGAGCTCTATAATGTTTTCCTCATAGTTTACAATTTCTTTAAGTGCTGCGTCAACTGTGAACTTTGAATGGGTCCCTGCACACCAGATGTACATAGTTCATACATATCAAAATGAATGAGGTCCCCAAAACTGAATCCTGCAGAACTTCAAAAAAATCTTTCTCCAGCCTGAATTAAAAATCTAGTGACCATTCCTCTCGATTTCCTACCCATCAGTCAATTTTGTTTCCAAATTGATACAGTCCCTTTTATTCCATGAATGAATGGATGAATGAATGATTTAATGTCACACATATCGAGGGAAAAAACCGTGAAACACGTTTGTTGCCTGTGCCACAAAGATATTCCTCATCCAATTTTGTACCTTTCTAGTGACAGAGTTTCCTCCTCTGTCACCATGGCCTGGGTGGGTTCGGCCACTTTGGTAAAGACAGAGATGAAGTATTCAGCTCACACTCAGCCATTCCCCTTCTTCTCAGCATAAATCCTCTCTCAAGTGTGGAATCAGCCTTACTTCACCTTTTTGCACGCTCCCTTAGAGGTGTGACAACTTTATTTTGGCGCTCCGTTCCCTTATGAATCCCTCTGCTCTACCATCTCTGCCCTAAACCTTCAGCATTTCTCCTTGTTCACAATATTGTTCTCTCTCTGACAGCTATTCAATTGTTCTTCTTCACCTTAACCTTTTGCTCCATTGTCATCGATTGAGCACTGGGTTTGTTTACCCTGCCTTTCCAGTGTGAGGAACTATTCCTCGAACTGACCCAAGCCATTGATGGAGCCCATTGTTCAATTTATATTTTTCTGACCAACTTGGTGTTCCAGCCATACTTTCCCAGATTCATTCTTACCACAGTGAAGGCAGCTCCCAGTCAATTATTTTTTTCTCAAACTTAGTCAATGCACAGCATTCTCTGCCATCATCCTGAGCGTTACAATAAAATGATCATCGTACCTGAAAATATTCCCACCTGATACTGGATCCACTTTCCCCACCACCTTTCCAAGGTTCCGCAGTACATGGTTCCTTGGGGTGGGCACTTACTCCTGCAGTAAGCTCTCCTCCATGCAATCCGTCACTGCCCAGACACGGTCAGTATCCCAGCCTGTATCTGGACAATGCAAGTTTCTCAACACTATCACGTTGCCATCTCTGTATCCTTTTCACTAGTTGGCAGCCCACAGACGGTCCCTCACAGCGTAACCATAGGTTTTTTTTTACTAAAGCTCCAGCCAAATTCATTCTGGACTTAATCTCAGACTCATTAACTAACACTATCCTGAACCAATACTTCTACACTTCATCCTTTGCTTTCCTTTATACCATTTTTGAATACGTTATACTTTGGGCTCCACACATCAGGAAGGATGCATTGGACCTGGAGCAGGTCCAGAGGAAGTTCACAAGAAAAGTCCAAGGAACGAAAGGCTTAACAGATGAGGAATGTTTGAGGACTCTGGGACTATACGTGATGGAGTTTAGAAGGACAAGGGGAGATCCGATTGAAACTTACAGAATACTGAATGGCTTGGACAGAGTGGACGTTGGGAAGATGTTTCCATTGACAGGAGAGACGAGTAACCAAGGGCACAGCCTTCGAGTAAAGGGAAAACCTTTTCGATCAGAGATAAGGGGAAACTTCTTCAGCCCGAGTGGGGAATCTGTGGCACTCATTGCCACAGAAGGCCATGGATGCAAGGTCATGAGTAGATTTAAAACACAGATAGAAAAGTTCTTGATTGCCATGAGATCAAAGGGAGAAAGAAGGAAAACGGGCTTGAAAACCCGATCAGTCAAATGTGAATGGTGGAGCAGACTTGATGGACACAGTGACATTCTTGACACCATGATCCTGGAATTACATTGACAGTCACAGAAACACTGACACCTTCTTCAATTTCCTGACTGCTCTGTGACTATCACCCCTCCTTCCTTCTCCCTCCCCTCCTGTACAGTCAGGCTGCTTGTGGTGCCACAGATATGGCTCTGACTGCATTCCACTGAGCAGCCCGCATCTTCATCAGCTTCCAAACTGGGAAACTGAATGGGGAGGGAGCCTCACCTCCCCCCCCCCCCCCCCCCCTCATGGTAATAATGTATTCCCTGACCGTATCTCTTGACTGATCACCCATTCCCTTCCTTCTTACAGGCCGTTATGACACTTTATGTGTTATCCACCAAACTCTCAGCGTCATAGATGTCTCACAGAATCTCCAGTGATTAACTGAGCTGCATGACCCAGTGTTTGTTTCGAACACCAGCAGGGGCTATGACTTCCCAATGTAACAGAAAACGTTTCCCATTTGACCAACCTGTACTACCACAACACAAGCTGAAACGTGTTTAGTCTTACTCAATGAATTACGTTGGATAAAGTTAACATCAGAGGCAAACGTTTCACATGCTTTCCCTTATCGGTCTGTAGCTGACTGAGATTCTTTATTATACTGATTCAGACTTTCAATTATTACTGATATTTCAGCCTTCAGCCCTAATTCCATGAAAGAAAATGTCATTTTGCAGCAAGTTACAGCAAGTAACGGTTTATTATCAGCAAATGAACTTTCATTTTCTTCTGTGAAGACCTCACAGGGTCACCATCTCGGTGACTCCCAATCCACCAGTTCCCACTCCACTCTGCTTCCTCAGAGTGTCACCGTCTCTGTGACTCCCAGTATGACTAGGCCTCGATCCTTAGTGCTGATTTATTTCCTCACACTTTGGTGCCTCTAACACCCAGGTGTGAGTGAGCCTCAAGCTCCTGCTCAAAATTTCTCCATCACACGGTCACTCCCTCTGTGACTCGGTGTTGTTTTTCAGCCTACTGCTCTGCTGCTTCTCCAACTCAGTCCAGTCGGCCTCAATCCTCACTGCTGATTTATATTCTCCCGCTCTGTGTTGCTCGCTCTCAGGTCCTCTCCCTTTGTGACTCCCAGGTAATTGTACTCCTCAAGCCTGAGCTGAGATTTATAATATCCCATTCCGCACTGCTCCTTCACAGGATTGCTGTTGTGCCTGGAAGACAGTGAAAAAGAGGAGGATTAGAAGGGCCAGAGGGTGTTACAGTAATTGAGCGGGCTGTAGGGGATGGAACGCGCTATCTGGAGTAGGCAGACGTGCAGTGCCTAAAGCAGGTTACCTGAAGATACAGGGAGATTTGCAGGAACTAAATAAGGCAAAGGAAATAGAGAGTTTTTGGTGCGTTTTTGACGGATCTTTGTCGAGTCTAAAGGGTTTTTTTATGAACTGCTTAGAGAGATAGAAAGACTTCAAGGAATGCAAATTGACAGCCAGGAAGCATTGTAAGGTACTGGACACTGCTGGATGTTACACAGTTAGAAGACTTACAATAACTGGGGGGATATAGATCATTGGAGCACTGGTGGTATTCAAGGACCCTCAGGATATGAGGAGGTGCAGAGAACGGGAGCATTCCGAAATGATGTGATTATAGCGGCTGGACGAGGTGAGATGGATAAGGAGGGTGAAAAGTGTGAATTAAACACATCCAGCCACTGTAATTCATAGAGAGTTAAGGAGGGGAACCTGTGTTGTAATTTGTAACAGTGATATAGAGGGATACAGATACTGAGAGGTTACAAATTTAAAATGGAAGAGTTGAATGCTGATCAGAAGTTTAAACAGGTATAAAAAACAATTTGCAAGATCAACAGCGCAGACAGAAATGGAGGAGGTGAGATATTGTGAGGAACTATAAGAGTTGTACATAGAGGAGTATGTCACCCATAAAGGGAGAGCTGCATTGTCTGTACGCAGTTACAGTGGCACATGTGGGATATGTTACAGACATGAGGAGTGTTGGAGCGCCTGCTGGAGGGTACACAGATAACAACAATTCCAACGGCTGGAGCAGTTCCTCAAGAAGGCAGCTCACTACTACCTTCTCAGGGACAACTCAAAATCAATTTTTAAACAGTGCTGATTCACCCAACAATGCACATTTCTGTGACTGAATAAATTAATGAAGGAATTTGCAGAAAAATCAACAAGCAGCACTGAGGTCACTCAGGAAGGCGCTTTCAGCAGCCCTTCACTAACCCGGAACCACTATTCCCTGGAAGGACAGCAATTCCAGTTGCACGGGAACACCAGCATTTCTAAGGTGCCCTCCAAGCCACGCTCCATTCTCCCAGCACTGTGTCTGTCCTTACACCCAAAGAACTGCAATGCTTAAGGAAGGCAGCTCACCATCACCTTCTCCAGGGAATTACAGATGGGAAGGTAATGATGGCCGAGCGAATGACGACCACATCCCATCACTGAATTTTAAAAAAGAGAAATTCACAGACTGTTCATGTTCTCTTTGTTTCCTCCATACAACCCACATTCCCAGCTAATTTTGTGTCACCAAAAACGTGGAATATTAGATTTTGTCCGACCATCAAATACATCAATTCCATTTGAGATTAGTTGGATGTTAAGCACGAATCTATTTTCTTCCACTTAGTTTTCTGTCTGTTAAAGAATTTTCAATCCATGCCATTACATTCCTCTCCAATCCCACATGTTCCAATTTTGCTTATCCACCTCTTCAGTGTGACTTTGTTAAAAGGTTTCTGAAAATCCCAATAAACCATTTCTCGGTTTTATCTATTCTGCTGTCTACAGCCAGACAGGAAAACAAAGCCAGCAGTGATTATGAAATGACATCTCGCTTTCAGAGCAACATGCTGGCACTGTCAGAGGACAGAGAGCAGACATAAAGGAGTCAGCCAGTGACAAGTGGAGTTCCACAGGGGGCAGCGTTGGGACCACACTGTACACGCTACACATTAACAGTCTGGACAAAGGATGTGAGGGAGTATGGGAAACAGTTTTCTCTGAAACAGCCCAGAGATAAAATGCTTGCCATATGAGGAGCAGTTAGAGATTCTGTGGCTGCACTCGATGACGTTAAGGCAGCGGTGACAGAATCTGATTCAAACGTACAGAATACTGAGGGACCTGGATAGAGTGGACGTGGCGAAGATGTTTCCATGATTAGGAGAGACTTGGGCCCAAACAGAGAACTTCACAGTGAAGGGATAAGCCTTCAGAATGGAGATGTGGAGCAATTTATTCAGCCAGAGGGCGATAATCTGGGGAACTCACTGCCTACGGGGGGCTGTGGATGCGAAGTAATTCAGTGTATTAACTCAGAAAGAGATAGGTTCTTGTCAGGAGTTTCATGCTGGAAAAGAACAGCAGGTCAGGCAGGATCCGTGGAACAGGAGCATCGACATTTCTGGCAAACGCCCTTCATCAGGAAAGGACTGATGAGGGGTTTTTGCCCGAAACGTTGATTCTCCTGCTCCTCGGATGCTGCCTGACCTGCTGTGCTTTTCCAGCACCACACTCTGAACTCTAATCTCCAGCTTCTGCAGCCCTCAATTTCGCCTGATAGATAGGTTCTTAATGAGTAAGGGGATGAAGGATTACAGGGACGAGGTGAGAGAAAAAATTCCACCATCATCGAATAGTCGAATAGACTGGATGGTCCAAATGGCTGACTTCTATATCTGACCACAGAAACCTGACAGTATGGACAATATCCCATGGCCACCTCACCTAACCAGCACATCTTTGGACTGTGGGAGGAAACAGGAATATCTGGAGAAAAACTAAATAGACACATGGAGATCTCCACACTGCCAATCGCCCGAGGTTGGAATTGAAGCCTGTCAGGCAGCAGTGCGAACCACTGAGCCACCGTGCTGCCTCCGTGTCATCCGGATGGTCTTACGGGCCGTTTTTATTCATCTGCTTCGAATTGTGCAGTTATCATTTCTGCCATATCGTTTACCATACATTACAACACTTTCCTGATTGTTACCGTCACCTCTTGGTTACAGATAGACTGCAGAAAGCTGCATCACAAAGTAACTTGGGAATTCGCGTGTATAAATCTCAGGACGGTGGTATACAGGGTCAGCAGGTCATAGAAATGGCAAATGGAATGCTGGGATTGACTCCAAAGGGAATGGAGAATAACAATAGGGAAGTCTCGTAATAACTATAGAGGGTTCCAGTCAGCTCACAATGAAAATACTGTGAACAGGTTTGGTTCCCTATCTAGAGGGAAATGTTCTTGCATTGGAGGCAGCCCAGAGAAGATTCAACAGACTGTCCCTCAAAATGGAGGAATGTTGATGAGAAAAGGTGGATAAGGTTGAAATTGAACTCATGAGAATTTAGAAAATGAGGCACATTTACTGATACATCAAAGATTCTTTGGTCTTCTTACAAGATCTGTACTGAGAGAGTGTTTCTCTGAGCAAGGATCTGTAACCGGAGATAAAGGGGAATAAAGGCACTCGGGAAGCTTACAGAGAAAAGCAGGATTGTAGAGACTGGATGATGTTACAGAGTTGGGGTGGTTTGAGGTCACTGTTGTTGGTTAGAGATCAGAGGGGTTGTCGGGATGGAAAATGTCACAGAGGGTACAGGGTTATCAGTCCTGAAGGAGTTACAAAGATAGGGTGGGTTGAATTTGAAGCTGTAGGGAGGGTTGTAGCGCCTCGGCAATATACTGATAAGGATGTTCGTTGGCTGTGCAGGCATTTACTGAGTTAGGAAGGTTCGAAGGGGCTGTATCAGTTCAAAGCCAGGGAGAATTGTAAGGATCGGAGGAGCCACATATACTAAGGGTTGTAAAGTTGCAGGAGTTCAGAGAGTTAGTGAGCACTGTAAGAACAGATTTGCAGCATTCCCATCCATTATACAGAGATGTGGAATGCTGTTATGGAGGAGGTTACAGAAATCTAGAGGATTGTAGATGTTGGAAGATAGTACAAAGACAGTTACAAAGCTGTCGTATTTGAGGAGGTTACAGGGGCAGGATGCATCGAGGGATTGGAAGTGGCTTCAGGTATTAAACATGCTACAAGGAATCAATAACTTTCCATCGATCAGGGGGATTGGAAGGTCTGCAGAAAAAGAACGAGAATTGCAGGGATTGAAGAATATCACAGAGATGGGAAGTAACATTTGAGCGAGAACAGTTACACCATGAGACGAGCTGTAGGTAATGGAGTCAGGGAAGACACAGGGAGATCTGAATGGACTACAGGTGATCAAAAGGACAGTAAGACTTCTCAGTGCAGGACTGAGGTAGTTTACACATACAGGGATTATTTTATGGAATGATGCTATTTACAGAGACTAAGAGATTTGTATAGAATTGAGGCACTAACAGAGATACGGAAGGCTGCAGTGGATGATATCAGATGCTGAGGTTCTGCAGATTACATCAATGGGAAGGCTGGAGGGTGTGGCAGAGCTTACAGACACAGGAACAGCAATAAGGCCTGGAGACACTTACACAGATAGAGAGCATTGCACAAACTGGAGGAGGTTCCTGCGGTAGGGAGGAGTGTAGGGGCAGGTGATGTTTACACAGACGGGGGAGTAAGAACTGGAGAAGGCTGCACGGTGGCACAGTGGTTAGCACTGCTGCCTCACAGCACCAGAGACCCGGGTTCAATTCCCGCCTCAGGCGACTGGTTGTGTGGAGTTTGCACATTCTCCCCGTGTCTGCGTGGGTTTTCTCCGGGTGCTCCGGTTTCCTCCCACAGTCCAAAAATGTGCAGGTCAGGTGAATTGGCCATGCTAAATTGCCTGTAGTGTTAGGTATGGGGTAAATGTAGGGGTATGGGTGGGTTGCGCTTCGGCGGGTTGGTGTGGATTTGTTGGGCCGAAGGGCCTGTTTCCACACTGTAAGAAATCCAAAAAAAAGGTGATGGAGATGAGTAGAGATGGGTGGAGATACTGGAGGATAGGGTGGGTTATATATATATCACAAAGAGTTTCAGATACAGGGAGATTTTTGGGACAGAAAAACGGTACACAAAGGGAGAGTTGCCAAGTCAGACAAAGAGAGAGTGTTTGAGGTGCTGGAGGGAGAGGAGGAGCAAACAGAGATGTGGATTGTTGCTGTAGCTGGAGAAGTACTCTGAGTACAGAGAGACTTTCAGGGCCTGGAGCAGGTTATTGAGACAATGGCCTTCAAAGTTTGTGAGGACTGGAGTAGGCCTGACAGATGGGGAGTGTAATAAATGCTGGAGCAGTTACACGGTAGGCCTGATGGATGGGGAGCATTATAGCTGCCGGAGCAGTTACAAAGCAGGTCTGACAGATATGGAGTGATATAGCTGCTGGAGTACTTACAGAGTAGGCTTGCTGGATGTGGAGCAATATCACTGGTGCAGTTACAAAGTTGGAGAGATGGGGGTGATATCGCTATTGAAGCAGTTACACAGTAGCCTTGGCAGATAGGGAGTGATAGAGCTGCTGGTGCAGATACAGAGTGAGCCTGACAGATGGCTAGTGATATAGCGGCCGGAGCAGTTACATAGCAAACCTGACAGAGGGGGAGTGACATAGCTGCTGGAGAAGATACAGAGTAGGCTTGACAGATGGGGAGTAATACAGCAGCTGAAGCAGATACAGAGTAGGGTTGACAGATGGGGATTGATAAAGCTGCAGGAGCAGCTACAGAGTAGCCCTGACAGATGGGGAGTGATATAGCTGCTGGAGCAGTTACAGAGTTGGCCTGACAGATGGGGAGTGATATAGCTGCTGGAGCAGGTGACAGATGGAAGGAGGGCTCTGGATGCTGGTGTAGATTGCAGAGACAGGGTGGACTGCTGAATGTCAGAACTTCATACGGACAGGGAGATCTCTATGTGCATGAGAAGGTAACAGAGACAGTGAAGGTTTCAGTGTTTGGAGTGGATTCAATGTGTGGGCTAATGTCACAGAGGCAGGTGCCGCCATAGTGCTTGGAGGAGAACACAAACGGAGGGATGTTATAGGATATGATGTTGCAGAGATAGGGAGTGTTCAGCGGCTAACAGAAGTTACAAAGATCGGCGGGGGTATCAGGATGCAGGAGGAATCAGATTTGGAGGGTTGGAGAGGCTCGAAGAGATTGGACAGTTGGGGAGTATCCACAGTCTGAGAAAATTCTAGTGATTGATGATAGTGTAGTTTAGAAGAAACTGAGGATTGCAGATGCTGGAGATCAGAGCTGTAACTGTGTTGCTGGAAAAGCGCAGCCGGTCAGGCAGCATCCAAGGAGCAGGGGAAACGACGTTTCGGGCATGAGCCCTTCTTCAGGAATAGTGTAGTTTACACACTTAGTCGGGATAGTGGGGACTGACCGTGATACAGAACCAGAGAGTGCTACACAGAAATAGAGGAAATCAGAATCAAGAGTATGTTGCTGCCTGACCCACTGTCCTTTTCCAGCATCTGAGGATCAGGAACATTTTGGGCTGGAGCCCTTCATCAGGAATGAGTAGGAGGGAAAGGATGGTGTACAAAGATAGGGAGGAACTGGAAAATTTACTTGCGATAATGAGGTTTGTGGTGATTGTTTTTGCGATTGGATGAAGTTAGTAATATAGA